>NC_143025.1:88685000-88835000 GCF_057628025.1 Oncorhynchus mykiss | reverse complement strand
TTTGAAGACGACACACTTTTTTTTCTTCTATTTTTAATTGAACCTTTATTTAACCAGGTCAGTTAAGAACAACAGCTTATTTACAATGACGGCCTAGGAACAGTGGGTTAACTGCCTTGTTCAGGGGCAGAACGACAGATTTTTACCTTGTCATCTCGGGGATTCGATCTAGTAACCTCTCGGTTACTGGCCCAACGCTCCAACCACTAGGCCGCCTGCCTCCAAACACTAGGCCACCCGCCTCCAAACACTAGGCCGCCCGCCTCCAACCACTAGGCCGCCCGCCTCCAACCACTAGGCCGCCCGCCTCCAACCACTAGGCCGCCCGCCTCCAACCACTAGGCCGCCCGCCTCCAACCACTAGGCCGCCCTCCTCCAACCACTAGGCCGCCCGCCTCCAACCACTAGGCCGCCCGCCTCCAACCACTAGGCCGCCCGCCTCCAACCACTAGGCCGCCCGCCTCCAACCACTAGGCCGCCCGCCTCCAACCACTAGGCCGCCCGCCTCCAACCACTAGGCCGCCCGCCTCCAACCACTAGGCCGCCCGCCTCCAACCACTAGGCCGCCCGCCTCCAACCACTAGGCCGCCTGCCTCCAACCACTAGGCCGCCTGCCTCCAACCACTAGGCCGCCCGCCTCCAACCACTAGGCCGCCCGCCTCCAACCACTAGGCCGCCCGCCTCCAACCACTAGGCCGCCCGCCTCCAACCACTAGGCCGCCCACCTCCAACCACTAGGCCGCCTGCCTCCAACCACTAGGCCGCCTGCCTCCAACCACTAGGCCGCCTGCCTCCAACCACTAGGCCGCCTGCCTCCAACCACTAGGCCGCCTGCCTCCAACCACTAGGCCGCCTACCTCCAACCACTAGGCCGCCTGCCTCCAACCACTAGGTCACCTATCTCTAACCACTAGGCCACCTGCCTCTAACCACTAGGTCACCTATCTCTAACCACTAGGCCACCTGCCTCTAACCACTAGGTAACCTATCTCTAACCACTAGACTACCTGCTGTCCCAAAAATGTCACATTGGTTTCCGATAATAGATGTAGTCCTCCATATTCCCTTCTTCTCTCAGGCAAGCTCTGATCATTGGCTGATCCCTCGCAACCAGTTGACTACTTTAAAATAGTGGAAGTGCTCCATGGTAACGTCCATGCAAAAACAAATCAAAACACATCGCTATAGAGTCATCATTGTTAAGTCAATGCCATCACAACGAGCACAATAGTAGTGACGGTCGTGTGGCTGCAGTGGTCGTCACGTGGCTACACATCAAGAAATAACAGTTGTGTTATGCACACGCATGAATGCCTGTGTGTATGTCTCGACGTGTGTGTGTGTGTGTGTGTGTGTGTACGTACCTCTCTGTCGTTGTGGAACTTGTTCTGGTGCTCCCTGGTGAACTGGTGCAGTCTGAGCATGTCCTGTAGCTCTTCTCTGGACAGACTGAAGTCAGAGTCCTCTGTGTCTGACTCACTGGTGTCGTCGCTCAACAGGATACTCTATGGGAGGGGGGGGGGACAATTCAGATACAGCCACCCACTATCTCTCTATATTCACCACTACAGACTGGTTTCCTGGACACAGATTAAGTCTAGTTCTGGACTAAAAAAAAAACATGATCATTTGTTTCGGTTCAGGACTAGGCTTTGTAGTCCTGAACGTTAATACACTAAATCATGAATCAATGAAAAATACCTTGAGCCATTTCCTGCTCTTCTTCAGTTTGGAGAAGTTGTATAGACTGGCTTTGTCTTCCTTGTGTTCTGGGGAGAATAAAAAGGAGCGTGAAGGAAAATCTAACGTCTTTGAACAAAGATCTGGGTGAGATTTTGTTTATGGATCCAGGATATTGCACTTGGTAATGGAGTCAATGTTGGCCATTAATCTGAGATTACACCTTGAAAATCCAGACCCCCCCCCCCCTTACTAAAGCATATCCTGTAGCAGAATATATATACACAACAGCTGGGAGCGTACACCACTGTTAAAGGTGCATGCACCTATTTGAATGTTCCAGGCGAACTCTCCCTAAGCTCCCCTTCACCTTGTGATGGAGTTCCGTTGAGGATGGTGCCCTCGGTAACAAGCCCCTCCTCATCCAGGTCACATGACTCCTCTTTTATCGCCAAGGCTGCGTGCTGATTGACCGGCCTCAGAGAAGGCCCCTCCCCTAATCCGTCATCGTCGCTGTCGTCACTGTGATATGACAAACACGTGAGCCCAGAGTCATCCCAGTCACGTCATAAAGAACAGACAACATCTACTCCAGGCTTTTTTTATTTATTATTATTGATAAGGCACAAGCGGTGGCTGTGCGCTCGTGGCTCTCATTCACACAACTGCTCACTCTGTTTGCTACAAGTATAAGTTGTAACTCTGTAACTCTGAAAGGGATAGTGCAAGATTTTGGCAATTAAAATGGTGCACTATGCAAAAAAATAAAAAATAAAAAAATCTGCCATTTCCTGGTTGCAAAAATTCTAATAGTTCGCCTAATTTCAGTTTATGTGACAATATATGCAAGTACAGTGAAGAGCAGGGGCCTGGGACCCACAGTTGGTACACATTTAAAATTTGCCCTAGCACTACACAGCTGATTCAAATAATGAGTTGAGCTTGATGAGTTGGTTATTTGAATCAGCTGTGTAGTGCTAGGGCAAAAAACAAAAGGTTCACCAAGGGAGGACCCCCAGGACCGAGTTTGGGGAAAAAACCTTCCCTACAACACATGTCAAACTCATTCACAATGGGCAGAATGTCTGCGGGTTTTCACTCCTCCCTTGTACTTGATTGATGAAGTAAGGTCCCTGATTAGTAAGGAACTCCCCTCACCTGGTTGTCTAGGTCTCAGTAAGGAACTCCCCTCACCTGGTTGTCTAGGTCTCAGTAAGGAACTCCCCTCACCTGGTTGTCTAGGTCTCAGTAAGGATCTCCCCTCACCTGGTTGTCTAGGTCTCAGTAAGGAACTCCCCTCACCTGGTTGTCTAGGTCTCAGTAAGGAACTCCCCTCACCTGGTTGTCTAGGTCTCAGTAAGGAACTCCCCTCACCTGGTTGTCTAGGTCTCAGTAAGGAACTCCCCTCACCTGGTTGTCTAGGTCTCAGTAAGGAACTCCCCTCACCTGGTTGTCTAGGTCTCAGTAAGGAACTCCCCTCACCTGGTCGTCTAGGTCTCAGTAAGGATCTCCCCTCACCTGGTTGTCTAGGTCTTAACTGAAAGGAAAAACCAGCAGACACCAGTCTCTCCATGGAATGAGTGACATCCCTGCCCTACGAGGTACGGCACCTGATGGTTCTGTTATACCTGATAATTAATTGCACCCACCTGGTTCCCAGATCTAAATCAGTCCCCGATTAGAGGGGAACAAAGAAAACAAGAAAGAAGTGGAACTGGCTTCGAGTGCGAGGGCTGTAGAGAATCATTGCATTTTCAGCTGTTTGAAGCTGTTGTACCGAAACCGAAAGTAAAAGACCCAAAAAACGAAACATACCGGGAACTATAGAAGTAGTGCACATAGAACAGCTCTACCGCTTCTTAGACTTGCTTTCAATAATAATGACAGATCTATAGCTCACATTTCTATGTGAATTTGGTTGAGTCGCCCAAATAAAGTGACATATTGCAGCTTTAAGAGTCAGATGAACTCATGGATACAATGTATGTCTCTGCCTTCAGTTAGAAGGAAGTTGCTAACTATACTTAGTGCAATTGCTAACAGCTAGCTGTTCCCATAGACTACCAGTCATTGTGCTAACGCTAGTTAGTAAGGAACTCTCCCTATGCCCTCCCAGGCCCACCCATGGCTACACCCCTGCCCACTCATTTGAAAATCCATAAATTAGGGCCTAATTTATTTATTTCAATTGATTGAGTTCCTTCTTTGAACTGTAACTCAGTAAAATCTTTTAAATTGCTGCATGCTGTGTTGCATTCATATTTGTGCTCAGTATACCTTCAAAATGCAAGCAGAGACATACAAATGGTATTCATGAGTATCCAAGAGTGTCTCAGTCGAAAATGTGTTTGTTTTTTAAAATCTTTTTTTTGGGGCAGCAGCGGGGCGCCGCGGCTAAATGAAAATAGTTCTGATTTTTTTAGTTCTGTTCATTATAAATAGAGTACTATGAGTCATGACAACTCCAGAGTGGGGCTCTATAACTGTACTTTACCTGGATAGGTCTCTGTTGAAGACTGAGGCGGTCTGGCGGAGGAAGCTGTCAAGGCGTAGGGATCTCTCCAGGTGCTGAAGGTGAAGAGGCTTGGCCAGGCCTGATGACGACCATGCTGCCCCATCGTCGGCCTCTGCCTGCCCAGCCCCAGACGCCATGGAGGACTGAGACCTGTAGGCCCTACTAGGTAGGGATACTCACTGGGCGAGAGAAGGGGAGGACAAAAAGAGAAAGGGGGAGAGAGGGAGAGGAAGAGAGAGGTAGGGGGTTTAGATGGAGAGAGAGAGTGATAAGAGAGAGCAACCAATGTGGAGGGTAGAGCAGAAGTTGTAATATTACAGCTAAAGATTCTGTGTGTTTTTCAGTCAGGACCTCCATGTCGTCTCCCTGACAGCTCGTCTCCGCATGCAACATAACACTGACATATGTTTGTGCAGAAATTAACAAAACAATGGAACCTTTCTAATGTGGGATATGGATATCCTCATTATCTCCGATCACAACTGTCAGTTCAGAAGATGTGAAAGGCCTGAAACGGAGAGAAAGAGCCACAAGTCACACACTGCACCCCACCAATCACAGCTGTCAAAATGGACTAATGAGCGTATTCCATCTGTGGACCTTCAAGCACTTTCATGTATCAGATTGATAAAAATGTGTTGAACTGTCGATAGAGGAAATTGAGTCTAAATATGCTTGAATAGGTATGTACAGGCATGTACAGGCATGTTTTGTTTTTCATTTTGTTTCAAGACCTCAAGTCAGAGGTTTGGGAAGGGTCTTAGGGGTGCTCTTTGACCCCAATCCTGAACCTAACCTATGACCCCAATCCTGAACCTAACCTATGACCCCAATCCTGAACCTAACCTATGGACTCATTAATGGGGCTCCCGGGTGGCGCAGCGGTCTAAGGCACTGCTAGAGTGCCCAGTGCTAGAAGCGTCACTACAGACACCCTGGTTCGAATCCAGGCTGTATCACAACCGGACGTGATTGGTGGCTCACATTTGGCCCGGCGTCATCCGGGTTTGGCCGGTGTCATTGTAAATAAGAACTGACTTGCCTTGTTTAAATAAAGGTTAAATGGTCACAACTCGGTTGAAATGTCCACAAATCCCCACAGGAGTATGAGGTTCATGCTACATAACACCAATGACTTGCCTTGTTTAAATAAAGGTTAAATGGTCACAACTCGGTTGAAATGTCCACAAATCCCCACAGGAGTATGAGGTTCATGCTACATAACACCAATCAAATAACACCATGTAAATACTTTGATTCCCACTAACTTGTAAAAAGAAATGGGGACTTTTAGGTAACTTATATAAACATATTTTATTCAGGGAGATCCTTTTGCAGATGTGGGGAAAATGTAGGTTTACTTAATGGTTCAATCATAGAGATGATTGAGTGATAATGAGATCAGGTGTCTGCAAAGTGAATCAAGCCTCTGTACTACAATCTAGCTAACCTGAGTTACAATGTAGCTAGCCTGCCAGTAAACACTCAGAGCAAAGCACAACTGATGAATGAATGTTCAGCTAAATTAGCTAGCTAGCTGTCTAACTGAACGGGGAATTAGCTGGCTAGTTAACGCTAAAATGAACGTTTAGCCTGCAAGTTGCGATGCTACCATAATTTAGCTTACTAGCCTTAGCCTGTTAGCACTTAGCATTAGCTGTGTGGGCCAGCTAACCTCGTATGACATGTTAGCTAGCTGGCTAACGTTAGCTAGCTACCTACACAACACACGATATGACATGTATATCAAGGGTCAAGGTATGCAGCTACGTTAGCAAGGTAAATTATATGTTGTGGTTAGAACAGGCATTGGCCAGCTGAATTCCTATTCAAAGAGCAGGTTAACTTTGACATGTTTGACTGTCTGCTAACCCGGCCTTTGTTACATTTGAATGGCTAACTGTCAATCTTGATACGTTTCTGATCATTTTTGAATTAATTAGGTATGAAGTTCCCACTCACTCTTTTTGAGTTATTCAAATGGGTTCTGCCCCTTTAAGGCTACCAACCTTCTCTGGACATATGAGTATTTTAGTAATACAATTCATTTTGGAGTGATACACAACTTTGGCTTGTTTACAGCGAGAGGCCTAGGAATCTTTCCAGTACCTATCCGTCCCCTTGAATAGACACGAGGGTCGTGTCAGAAGCCTCTGTTCTCGGATCCCCGCGATCTAATTCTTTCTCCCTCCCGGCCATTTTACCCCATTGCTCCCTCACCATATTACCTCCGAAACACTTTCTCACCTTGGCCCCGTGTCCCCCTTTTGCGTTCTCTCGTAGCTGCTGCCGACTCTCAGTTCTCTGACTCCAAGATGGCGGGTCTAGGCAACGAGTGAGTCTGTGAGCTTTGGGTCGACAGCAGCAGAGAGGCGGCCACTTTCTGTAACTGAGGGAGCAGGGACACGGCGCCATGGCGAGGATAGAGCAGGGAACAGGCAAACTAATCGAATGCAGAGAGAGTGACGATTTCGTATCTGCCCCTCAAAGGAATCGCTGCGGAAATATAGCAACACAAACATTGTAACAAGTATTTTAGAGTCAATTCTGGCGAGAGTTTGCCCATAAGTAGTAGTTCAAATGATTTTTGCGATATTATCGTTTGCGATCCGAACTCTATTGGTGGAGTCTGTTAATCCCGAAGATTACCGAGCTACATGTTACGTCACTCACAGGGGGGAAAGTCGTTATGAGTATCGCGAGCCTGTTACATTTTCCGGAAAATTGTGTAGATTTTATGACTGATTTGATATGAGCTATAAATGGCAAACAATGCACAAGTGTTACAATGGAACTGTTTAGAAGTTAGAGCATCATCAATATGTACCCGATCCTGGTCCTCCTTAAGAAGCCTTGTGTGCGTGCATATGATGCTTTACTTTATCCCAAACAAACTTCACATTCACTTTTCAATCTCATAGTTTACTATGCATTGATGACAGTGTAAACATTGAATTACTTGGCCAGTCCTTGTCAGTTTATGCATATTTATGAGAGGAAGGCATCTCACTCAATCCCCTAAACCCACAATAAAATCATCCAGGTGTCTTAACTGCCATTACTTTGTATTTTCATATTCACCAGCCCAGCTTTCAGATTCTAAGACTCATTTTATTTAACCTTTAACTAGGCAAGTCAGTAAAAAATAAATTCTTATTTTCAATGACGTTCTGCTCCGGCCAAACCCCGACGATGCTGGGCCAATTGTGCATCGCCCTATGGGACACCCAATCACAGCCGGATGTGATACAGCCTGGATTCGCCTGGATTCGAACCAGCCTCTTGCACTGAGACACAGTGCCTTAGACTGCTACGCCACTCGAGGAACCCATCAGAGGAATTCATAATAACATTCAAAACACTTGAAATAACAATTCCAAAGACAGAATTAAAGATTTGTTTAATTTTCATAGGTGCATTTTGCAAACCAAAAGTGGGTTACATTGACCTGATCTCAGATGTCACAACATAATAAACTGCCAGCCAATGAAACAGGTGTGAAGAAAGTTCTCATGATGTCATAAAGGACACTAATAACAAAAACTGTAGTTCTTTACATACCTTTTTTATAGTACTATTCATGTCAATAGCCAGTGGAACTAACTAATACCAGTGAAGATGTATAAATATGCATTCCATTTCAGAGAACATTTCACAAGTTAATTTGTTAATTTAGACAGATGAGTGTAAAAGATAGTGAACTGATCTTGTAATGCTTAATAAACCCAAGGTGTGTGATCCCGACATAGTGGCAGTTTTTCTAAGCTTCGCAGAGAGAGAGTCTGTAGAATATATAATGTTACAGAGACACTTATAGGGCTTATATAGGAGCGCCTGCATTCTTCCCCACTCCTGTGAGTATCCATCGCCCGGCACTGTGCAGCTGTGGCTGTACATCCCATTATCAAAGGAGAATAACAGCTGATTTTCTGGCCTACAGTGTACACACTGGTCGGTTCCATTTCAGACAACACACGCTGCGCATTTCAGTCATTTCAGACAAGTCTATTTCACCTCTCATCGGTTCAGACAGTTAAAGCACATTTCACTCATTTCAGATCTTCTTCAGTCAAATTTTCCCACCTCATATCAGGCAGTCCATTTCAGACCTAGCTCATTTCAGCTCCAAGCTGCCAACCATTTAACTCAGAGCCAGCTGGACTTCTCCTCCTCCAACTTCTGTGGATCAATAAACGGCTTGTCGATCGACTTGATCATCAGCTCGCCGCAGTACACGCATTCAAACGCGATGATGTCATCGATGTCTGACTTGATTTGCTCACGGCTGACTCCAGCATTCTCTTTGCCCAGGCTGGCGGTGTCGCCCCCTTCTTCCTTCTCCTTGGGGGCAGGGCGGTGGCGAGACTTGGAGGTCTGAGTGGCTGCAGCCAACTTCTTCTGCAGCTCACCTAGTTTAGTCTGCTTGTAGGTGGACAGGTGAGGGGTCACCTGAGGAAAGATCCACCGTTACAGTATGTGAGGTGGTGAATAATAAAATGGGTATTTACTATTGAATCTCATGAAGAGATAGATAGATAGATAGATGGATAGATAGAGAATATGTTTTTTTGGGGATACCCCCTCTAACTAATTTTCCTTCTGTATGTAGTGTACATAATTTACAAATATATGTAGTAATTACCCAATGACTCTGTTTGCATTGTTACATTGTTGGCCATCTCTTTATGAAATAGGGTCAACGGTTAAGGTAAAATGGTGTGCTACTGACCTACTGGTATATATATCTTTAGGCAACTGTTCTTGAAATAGGGTCAAGGGTCAAATAAAACAGATTTACACACTGACCTCCAGGAAGAGGCAGTCGTAGTGGAACATGTGACCACAGAGGAACAGATAGAAGGGTCTGTTGAGGAGGGGGAAGTCACAGGCAGCACATTTCTCCTGGTTCTCCACCACCCCGTACTTGTTCCTCATCTCCTGGATGTCCTCTCGGATCCGCTTGGCGCTCTCCGTCGCCTCCTCCATCTCCTGCTTCAGCTCGTCTATATGCTGGTTGTACTCCTGTAAAGAGCTGCAGATAGCCTCCTGCAGGGAAGAAGGGATATTGTTTTGTCAACTTAACATTTTTCCTACATGGGGAAATTTGTTTGGTTCCAACTCATCATATACTCATCTGCTCGTGATATGTTAGATTTGCCTGGTACAATGAAACCAATGGAAGTCACAAAAGTGCAAGCTCCGAGGTAAATGAAACGCACCTCAAAACACTGAACTTAAGTATATAACCTAGGTAGTATACTAGACCCAGGTCTGATTACTACTCTGGTGTGTGTAGAAGTGTCTTTGGGCTTAACAAAAGCTAGCTAGCTAGCTATATATATATATATATATATATATCCAATGTATTTTCTTAAACACTACAACCTTGAAGTGGTCTATGGTGACGAAGTCCGGGAAGAAGGGCAGTATGTCTTCGATCTTGAGCAGGTTACAGCTGGACAGACAGTTCATGGCCTTCTTCACATCCTTCTCCTCTTGCACCACGTGACGAGCGATCTTCAGCCACAACTTCTTCCTCAACTCCTCGTCATCCTCAGGCAGGTCAGCACATGACTTGGCCAGGTCCACATCCACCTGGAATAATAATAATTTATTATTATTATTTACTGTGTCCCTTTCGGGAAATATATCTTGAATCTCCACAGCACAGCTGGGAGAGGGAGAGCACAGGAGGAAAGTTACACCAGCTGGTTTAGGAACCCCCCCCACACCCCACACACACAACATGCACGCTTCACTTTCAGACCCTGATTTAACATACAGTGCCGTGAAAAGGGATTTGCCCCCCCCCCCCCTTTCTAATTTTCTCTATTTTTGCAAATGTTTAATACTGAATGTTATCAGATTTTTAACCAAAACCAAATATTAGATACATGGACACTGAGTTTACAAATAACCCCTCAAACATTGGAAGACACGAGTCCCATTATGCCTGGCAAAAAAAAACCCTAACGCTGCATTCCACCGTAAGAACCTCATACCAACGGTCAAGCACGGTGGTGGTAGTGTGACGGTTTGGGGATGTTTTGCTACCTCAGGACCTGGACGACTTGCCTTAATAGAAGGAACCATGAATTCTGCTCTGTATCAGAGAATTCTACAGGAGAATGTCAGGCCGTCCGTCTGAGTTGAATGCAGCAAGACAATGATCCAAAACACACAATCAAGTCTACATGAAAATGGCTAAAAAGCAATACATTTGACATTTTTGGAATGGCCTTGTCAAAGTCCAGACCTAATACCAATTGATATGTTGTGTCAGGACTTGAAACAAGCAGTTCATGCTTGACAACCCACAAAAGTCACCGAGTTAAAGCACTTCTGCATGGATGAGTGGACCAAAATTCCTCCACAGTGACATGAGAGACTGATCAACAACTACAGGAAGCGTTTGGTTGAAGTCATTGCAGCTAAAAGGTGGCACAACCAGTTATTGAGCGTAAAGGGGTAATTACTTTTTCCCCACACAGGGGCATTTGTTGTTGCATAACTTTTGTATTTATGACATAAATTAAATAAGTATATAATTGTTGTGTTTATTTGTTTTAATATTAGGTTTTGGTTGAATATCTGATAACTCAGCCACACAAAAAATTATGCAAAAGCAGAGAAAATTAGAAAAGGGGGGCAAATACTTATTCACAGCGCCGTGTATTGAGTATACAAAACATTAGGAACACCTGCTCTTTCCATGACAGACTGACCAGGTGAAAATGAGCCCTTAGTGAGGTCACTTCTTTAAATCCACTTCAAATCAGTGTAGATTGAGGGGAGGTGACAGGGTTAAAGAAGGATTTTTAAGCCTCGAGACAATTGAGACATGGATTGCGTATGTGTGCCATTCAGAGGGTGAATGGGCAAGACAAAAGATTTAAGTGCCTTTGAACAAGGTATGGTAGTAGGTGCCAGGCGCACCGGTTTGTTTAAGGACTGCAACGCAGTTATTTAAAAAAAATTATAATAAAAAAAATGAAATGCGCAACAGTTTCCCGTGTGCATCAAGAATGGTCCGCCGCCCGAAGGACATCCAGACAACTTGACACAACTGTGTGGAAGCCTTGGAGTCAACATGGGCCAGCATCCCTGTAGAACGCTTTGGACACCTTGTAGAGTCCATGCCTCGACGAAATTAAGGCTTTTCAGAGGGCAGAAAGGGGTGTGACTCCATTTTAGGAAGGTGTTCCTAATGTTGTGTTCCTAATGTTTTGTCTACTAGCGCTTTGACTTTCAGATAACGTATAAGACGGGGAGTGGGGGAGGGGGGGTAAGCTCACTATTTGCACTTCCACTTTAAATCTTGCATGTCGTGGCTGTTACAACATCCTGCCAATATTACATCATCAACAATTAGCTACATATTCATGAAAACACTAGCCAAGATCCTCACTTGTAGGGCCAGATCGACAGCTTCCTCATACAGTTCCATGATCTTATAGACCAGAACGCAGGCCTGGAGGTAACCGTGTTCAGCACACAGCCTCAGCGTGTACTTTAAGTCATAGTGGATGTATGACGCGTGGGTACCAGCCTGTCAATAATAATAAAAACAACACTGTTTTTTAAAAATTTATAATAAATTAACAATTCATGTATATTTGATCAAGATACCCAAGAACACTTACCAGAGGAAACTAAGTATACAATAGCAAATATAGGGCAAAACATGACATTACTAAAAATAAAAGTATATTATACAATTATCAATCGACATCTGGTCCGAGTCCCTATAGGCCCTGGTCAACAGTAGTGTACTATAGAGTGAACAGGATACCATTTGGGGCAGTCAGTCTTGAACCTACCTGCTCCAGGTACCACAAGAGACTATCAGGTTTGTACTTGGCGTAGAGGGACAGCAGGTAGTTGTGTATGGCCTCTTCTGTCACAGTGAGCTGGTAGACACAGAACTCCATGTACCGGATGGTCTCGTTGACCTGTTGTGTTGAACCCATCTGACTGTAGTTGACCAGGGCTGGGATCAGCTTCTTAGGTTCCAGCCTGGAACCCATCTGGATCCAGGCGTCCACCACCTCTTATGATCGAGGTATATTTAGTATTTTATTTACATTTGATTGAACTAGGCAAGAATATTTATTAGTCATTCGATTTCCCTTTCACAAATACACATAGGCACTTCACATGCCATAAAAATGGACAATCGAGTATGGTATTGTATTTCAAACTCAATTAAAAAACACAATACTTCAGTTATGTACTTGAACACAGACAACAAACAACAACAAAAAAAAACATTTCAATGCAAGCAGATAAAATCATTGCATCACCTTCTTAGGTATGTGTTGCATGAGGATGGGGGAGAACTTATAGAAGAGCTTCTCGTCGCAGTGCTTCGAGAGCACCTCCAGGGCGGCGCTATAGTCATCATGCTGACAGTGGTGGGAGATCACCCTCTCATAGTCCTAGAGAGATAAAGACAGATTCTTTCATGTCAAACAGCAGCAGGTAAAAATACATACTTTAGAAAACTGAAAATAAAGTCAGCAGCCATAAAGGGGCCTAAACATGCCACATCATTAGAGACCACTCTAAATGGCACAATACAATACCACGCATGAATAGCAGGGCTGGGGTCAATTGTATTTCAATTGCAGACAATTCAGGAAGTACACTGAAATTCCAATTCCGATTCTCTTCAATGCTTTTCAAATTAGGAACATTTGGAATTGGAATTTAGATTACTTTCTGAATTGACTGGAAATGAAATTGAGCCCCAAGCCTGGATAAAGAGCATCAACAGATACCTGCATGATGACAGAGAAGTAGACCATGTCGTCCACGTTGCCGTGGCTAGCCAGCAGGTCATAGATGGTCGTTCGGTTGTTATAGAGACACTCCTTGTGTTTGGAACTACTGAGGAACTTCCGGAACTCATCACGCGTCTCCTGGAACACCCCATGTTTCCCCTCGTCTGATTCTAGAAGCCCCAGGTGGTTCAGGTAAAGCTCAGTCAGCCAAGTGACCAGTAGGGTGATCTGGGTCTTCTCACTCTGTTTCAATCAATCAATCAATCAATCAATCTTTATTGTCCCCAGAAGAAATGTTACTTTGCAAACAGGGGTAACAGGGGCAAAAGACAAACTATCTGGCAGGTTGAGAAGTGAGCAGAAGACAAGCTTCCGTTGCTCACTGTTACAGACAATAAAGTTGTATGGTTTTGAATTGTAAACACTTAGGTCACGAAAACATCATGCATCACATACCTGTTTTAAATTATTGAGTTTCTTCAGCAGGAACTCTTTCAGAGCCTCGTCCTGTTTTGCCTCGATAAACTTCAAAGCAATCTCTTCGAAGTAGTTCTGGGTCAGAGCGTAGCATTTAGCGCTCTCCAAGTAGCGTTTGTTCTGAAAGCAGTGTTCTGCCTCCTTAGCCAGGACCATGTCCATGCACTCTGGCCGGTCCCGGCAGTACTCCTTAGCCAGGTCAAACTTGTTCATGCTCATGTACATCTGCCATACATCCCTGGCTTCTCTCTGGATGTGGTATCTGGATTGAGGAAGAAAAAAAACTTACTGTCACACTCACTTTGTCTGTTCTTTCTAGTCTGATTCCACAGATGACAGTTAAACCTTGTTCAGACACTAATGGCAGAGCTAGTCTGATTCCACAGATGACAGTTAAACCTTGTCCAGACACTAATGGCAGAGCTAGTCTGATTCCACAGATGACAGTTAAACCTTGTTCAGCCACTAATGGCAGAGCTAGTCTGATTCCACAGATGACAGTTAAACCTTGTTCAGACACTAATGGCAGACCTAGTCTGATTCCACAGATGACAGTTAGAACTTGTTCAGACACTAATGGCAGAGCTAGTCTGATTCCACAGATATTTGGCTATTGTAAAAAAATTTTTTTTTTAAATGACTGCCAGATGAAAGTTTTGTCTATCTTGATTGAATGCACTAATTGTAAGTCTCTCTGGGCACGAGTGTCTGTTAAATGACTAAAAAACTAAAATGTCATGTAAACGAACCTGAAGACAGCCTTCTCAGTATAGATCCACACCAGGCCTCCTGCTAGGTCTTTGATCATCTTCTTCAGAGTGCCGAACTTATCAGGAAACACATCCTCGTACACCACCTGTCAATCAATCAATCCATCCATTTAATCTATTCATAAAAAGGGGGCCCCAGTCAAAAGCAGTGCACTAAATCATACTACATTTTATTGGTCTCGTAAACAAACTTTGCATATATTATCGCAGGGGCAGCGAAATGCTTATTTTTCTAGCTCCAACAGTGCAGTAATACCTAACAATACAAACAAGTCCAAAAATATAACATTAAGAAATTAAGAAATGTCAGAACGATATATACATATTACATACTCTGAAATTGCTCGTTCTGATATGTGTGTGTACACACACACACACACACACACACACACACACACACACACACACACACAGAGTACCCACCCACCCATTGAGATTCTTCAAATAGCCACACTTTACCGTGACAGCTTTGCACACTCTTGGCATTCTCTCAACCAGCTTCATGAGGTGGTCACCTGGAATGCATTTCAATTAACAGGTGTACCTTAAAAGTTAATTTGTGGAATTTCTTTCCTTCTTAATGCGTTTGAGACAATTAGTTGTGTTGTGACAAGGGGTGCTATACAGAATAGCCTATTAGCCATATTATGGCAAGAACAGCTCAAATAAGCAAAGAGAAATGACAGTCCATCATAACTTTAAGACATGAAGGTCAGTCAATACCTCACATTTAAAGTTTCTTCTAGTGCAGTCGCAAAAACCAAGCGCTATGATGAAACTGGCTCTCATGAGGACCGCCACAGCAATGGAAACCCCAGAGTTACCTCTGCTGCAGAGGACAAGTTCATTAGAGTTACCAGCCTCAGAAATTGCAGTTCAAGTAACAGACACATCAACTGTTCAGAGAAGACTGTGTGAATCAGGCCTTCAAGGTTGAATTGCTGCAAGGAAACCACTACTAAAGGACACCAATAATAAGAAGAGACTTGGGCCAAGAAACACAAGCAATGGACATTAGACTGGTCAAAATCTGTCCTTTGGTCTGATGAGTCCAAATTTGAGATTTTTGGTTCCAACTGCTGTGTCTTTGTGAGACGCAGAGTAGATGAAGGGATGATCTCCGCATGTGTATTTCCCACTGTGAAGCATGGAGGAGGTGGTGTGATGGTGCTTTGCTGGTGACACGGTCAGTGATTTATTTAGAATGCAAGGCACACAACCAGCATGGCTACGATCCCATCTGGTTTGTGCTTAGTGGGACTATAATTTGCAGAGTGAAGGAAAAGCAGTGAACAAGTGCTCAGAATATATGTGGGAATTTCTTCAAGACCGTTGGAAAGCATTCCAGGTGAAGCTGGTTGAGAGAATGCCAAGAGTGTGCAAAGCCGTCATCAAGGCAAAGGGCAGCTACTTTGAAGAATATAAAATATAAAATATATTTTGATTTGTTTAACACTTTCTTAGTTACTAAATGATTCCATAGTTTTGAAGTCTTCACTATTA
The DNA here is from genome assembly GCF_057628025.1 of Oncorhynchus mykiss. Taxonomy (NCBI): domain Eukaryota; kingdom Metazoa; phylum Chordata; class Actinopteri; order Salmoniformes; family Salmonidae; genus Oncorhynchus; species Oncorhynchus mykiss. Next base: position 88,819,272 of record NC_143025.1, on the reverse strand, counting down.
TTCTAATATGAAGAAAATAGTCCAAATAAAGAACAACCCTTGAATGAAAAAAAGTACTAAATTCTAAATTTAATTCTAAAGTTCTAAAACTTCTGACCGGCCTTCAGAAAGGCCCCTTGACCTTTTCCACATTTTGTTACGTTACAGCCTTACTCAAAAATGTATTAATAAACAATAAAAAATCCTCACCAATACCCCGTAATGACAAAGTAAAAACAGGTTAAGAAAATTGTGCAAATGTATTAAAAATAAAAAACAGAAATACCTTATATATCATAAGTATTCAGACCCTTTGCTATGAGACTCGAAATTGAGATCAGGGGCTGTTTCCATTGATCATTCTTGAGATGTTTCAACAACTTCACTGGAGTCCACCTGTGATAAATTAAATTGATTGGACATGAGTGGCGCAGCGGGCTAAGGCAATCCATCTCAGTGCAAGAGGCATCACTACAGTCCCTGGTTCGAATCCCAGATGTATCACATTCGGCTGTGATACACAATTAGGGCAGCACACAATTGGCCAAGCGTCGTCCAGGTTTTGCCAAGGTCATTGTAGATAAGAATTTGTTCTGATTTAAAAAAAAAAAGGTTATATAAAATGTTTAAATTTATTAGGAAAGGAACACACCTGTCTATATAAGGTCCCACAGTGCCTGTGCCTGTCAGAGAAAAAACTAAGCCATGAGGTTGAAGGAATTGTCCATGGAGCTCCGAAACAGGATTGTGTCGAGGCACAGATCTGGGGAAGGGTACCAAAACATTTCTGCAACATTGAAGGTCCCCAAGAACACAATAACCTCCATCATTCTTAAATGGAAGAAGTTTGGAACCACCAAGACTCTTCCTAGAGCTGGCCTCCCGGCCAAACTAAGCAATTGGAGGAGAATGGCCTTGGTCATGGAGGTGACAACAACCCAATGGTCACTGACAGAGCTCTAGAGTTCCTCTGTGGAGAAGTACAACCATCTCTGCAGCACTCCACCAATCAGGCCTTTATGGTTGAATGGCCAGACGGAAGCCACTCCTCAGTAAAAGGCAGATGACAGCCCTCTTGGAGTTTGCCAAAAGGCACCTAAAGACTCTCAGACCATTAGAAACAAGATTCTCTGGTCTGATTAAACCAAGATTGAACTCTTTGGCCTGAATGCCAAGCGTCCCGTCTGGAGGAAACCTGGCACCATCCCCACAGTGAAGCGTGGTGGTGGCAGCATCATGCTGTGGGGATGTTTTTCAGCAGCAGGGACTGGGAGACTAGTCAGGATCGAGGGAAAGACGAACAAAGCCAAGCACAGAGAGATCCTTGATGAAGTCCTGAGCACTCTGGAGCAGGTTCTCAGACTGGGGCAAAGGTTTACCTTCCAAAAGGACAACACTGCCAAGCACACAGCCAAGACAAAGAAGGAGTGGCTTCGGGACAAGTCTCTGAATGTCCTTGAGTGGCCCAGCCAGAGCTCTTGATTTGAACCCAATCGAGCATCTCTGGAGAGACCTGAAAATAGCTGTGCAGCAACGCTCCCCATCCAACCTGACAGAGCTTGAGAGGATCTGCAGAAAAGAATGGGATAATCTCCCCAAATTCAGGTGTGCCAAGCTTGTAGTGTCATACCCAAGAAGACTCTAGGCTGTCATCGCTGCCAAAGGTGCTTCAACAAAGTAAAGGGTGTGAATACTCATGTAAATGTGATTTTTAAGTATAAATTAGCAAACATTTATAAAAACCTCTTTTTGCTTTGTCATTAAGGGGTATTGTGTGTCGATTGGAGGGGGAGAAAACTATTTCATCCATTTTAGAATAAGGCTGTAACCTAACAACATGTGTAAAAGTCAAAGGGGTCTGAATACTTTCCTGAAGGCACTAATAGATGTATATAATGTTGTGTATACACAGTATGGACAGTATATGAATATAAAAGGTGTGTATAGCAGTAGTTATATAGGATGAGCCTAGACTAGAATACAGTATATACATATGAAGTGGGTAAATCTGTATGTAAACATTCGAGTGACCAGTGTTCAATGACTATGTACATAGGGCAGTAGTCTCTAAGGTTCAGGGCAGGGTACTGGGTTTGACTATTTAACATTCAGGTTGCCTGGAGATAGAAGCGCTTTCTCAGTCTGTCGGTCACAGCTTTGATACACCTGTACCGTCTCTGCCTTCTAGATGGTAGCGGGGTGAACAGGCCGTGGCTCGGGTAGCTGACCATAAAGGATATTCTTGGTCTTCCTGTGACACCGGGTGCTGTAGATGTCCTGGAGGTCAGGCAGTTTGCCCCCGGTGGTGCGTTGGACCGACCACCTCCCCAGGACCCATTTGCAAGGTTCAGACCCAGGGCCTCAAGCTTAATGATGAGCTTGGAGGGTGCTATGGTGTTGAATGCTGAGCTGTATTCGATGAACAGCATTTTTACACAGGTATTCCTCTTGTCCAAATGGGATAGGGCAGTGTGCAGTGTGATGGCAATTGCGTCATCCGTGGATCTGTTGGGGCAGTATGCTCCTTAACTAGCCTCTCAAAGCACTTCATGATGACGTAAGTGAGTGCTACGGGGCGGTAGTAATTTAGTTCCGTTACCTTTGCTTTCTTAGGTACAGAAACAATGGTGGACATCTTGAAGCCAGTGGGGACAACAGACTGGGACGGGGAGAGATTGAATATGTCCATAAACATTCCAGCCAGCTGGTCTGGATCAGCTCTGAGGACACGGCTGGAGACGCTGTGTGGGCCAGCAGCCTTGCGAGGGTTAACACACTTAAATGTGATACTCATGGAGAACGAGAGCTCACAGTCCTCAGGAGCGATGGTGGCCTTTTTGCTTGAAGCTGGCAAAGGTGTTTAGCTTGGCCGGGAGAAAGGCGTTGGTGTCCGTGGCTGTTTTTTTTTGTTTTTTTATATCATCCGTGATTGTCTGGAGCAATGTTCCCTCTAATTGTTTTCAGCACTGAACATATTTCTGGTCTGCTGAGCGCAAACTGGAACATTGTGTGCAATTCTGTGCAACATCTGGCACGCGTTTACTGTGAACACGGAGTCTGTACCCACTTTAAGTTACTGTGAACACGGAGGCTGTACCCGCTTTAAGTTACTGTGAACACGGAGTCTGTACCCGCTTTAAGTTACTGTGAACACGGAGTCTGTACCCGCTTTAAGTTACTGTGAACACAGAGGCTGTACCCACTTTAAGTTACTGTGAACACGGAGGCTGTACCCACTTTAAGTTAGTTATAACAGTGGCAAAGTAGGGTACTGTGGCTCTTTGATCATAATGTTGGCCTACCGGAGTGACCTACCATCAAAAACAATGGAGAGAAATGCATCCCAGAACATTTTAACATGGAAATGGCTGTTCTATCATTCAGCCTACAGGAGCAGACAATGTGTGGTGTTCAATGTAGTCCTACTTTCCATGAGACTTTTGAGAGAAAAAAAAACATGCAGAGTTTGACCTTTAACCTGTTTATCCACTTGTCCTTCAGACAAGGAGGTGACTGAAAATGTTGTGTCGTTTGATGCAAGAAACCACTTTACAGAATGTATTATTATTCCCATACCATTATTTAGAACTAGGAATTAGATATAGTCCTTGGTTCACTCCAGACCCGTCTGCCCTTGACCAGCACAAAAATATCCTGTGGCGTTCTGCATTAGCATCGAATAGCCCCCGTGATATGCAACTTTTCAGGGAAGTTAGGAACAAATATGCACAGGCAGTTAGGAAAGCAAAGGCTAGCTTTTTAAAACATAAATTTGCATCCTGTAGTACTAACTCAAGAGTTCTGGGACACTGTAAAGTCCGTGGAGAATAAGAGCACCTCCTCCCAGCTGCCCACTACTCTGAGGCTAGGAAACAATAAATCCACTATAATTGAGAATTTCAATAAGCTTTTCTCTACGGCTGGCCATGCTTTCCACCTGGCTACCCCTACCCAGGTCAACTGCCCGGCACCCTCCACAGCAACCCGCCAAAGCCCCCACCTTTTCTCCTTTGCCCAAATCCAGATAGCTGATGTTCTGAAAGAGCTTCAAAATCTGGACCCCTACAAATCAGCCGGGCTAGACAATCTGGACCCTTTCTTTCTAAAATTATCTGCCGAAATTGTTGCAACCCCTATTACTAGCCTGTTCAACCTCTCTTTCGTGTCGTCTGATATTCCCAAAGATTGGAAAGCTGCCGCGGTCATCCCCCACTACCCCCTCTTCAAAGGGGGTGACACTCTAGACCCAAACTGCTACAGACCTATATCTATCCTACCCTGTCTTTCTAAGGTCTTCGAAAGCCAAGTTAACAAACAGATCACCGACCATTTCGAATCCCACCGTACCTTCTCCGCTTTGCAATCTGGTTTCAGAGCTGGTCATGGGTGCACCTCAGCCAGGCTCAAGGTCCTAAACAACATCGTAACTGCCATTGATAAGAGACATTACTGTGCAGCCGTATTCATCGACCTGGCCAAGGCTTTCGACTCTGTCAATCACCACATTCTTATTGGCAGACTCGAGAGCCTACATTTCTCAAATGATTGCCTCGCCTGGCTTACCAACTACTTCTCTGATAGAGTTCAGTGTGTCAAATCGGAGGGCCTGTTGTCCGGACCTCTGACAGTCTCTATGGGAGTGCCACAGGGTTCAATCCTCGGGCCGACTCTCTTCTCTGTATACATCAATGATGTTGCTGCTGGTGATTCTCTGGTACACCTCTACGCAGACAACACCATTCTGTATACTTCTGGCCCCTCTTTGGACACTGTGTTAGCTAACCTCCAGACGAGCTTCAATGCCATACAACTCTCCTTCCGTGGCCTCCAACTGCTCTTAAACGCAAGTAAAACTAAATGCATGCTATTCAACCGATCACTGCCCGTACCTGCTCGCCCGTCCAGCATCACTACTCTGGACGGCTCTGACTTAGAATACGTGGACAACTACAAATACCTAGGTGTCTGGTTAGACTGTAAACTCTCCTTCCAGACTCACATTAAGCATCTCCAATCCAAAATGTAATCTAGAATTGGCTTCCTATATCACAACAAAGCATCCTTCACTCATGCTGCCAAACATACCCTCGCAAAACTGACCATCCTACCAATCCTCGACTTCGGTGATGTCATCTATAAAATAGCCTCCAACTCTACTCAACAAACTGGATGCAGTCTATCACAGTGCCATCTGTTTTGTCACCAAATATACTACCCACCACTGCGACCTGTACGCTTTCGTTGGTTGGCCCTCGCTTCATACTCGTCGCCAAACCCACTGGCTACAGGTCATCTACAAGTCTCTGCTAGGTAAAGCCCCACCTTATCTCAGCACCCACTTATAGCAGCACCCACTCGTAGCACGCGCTCCAGCAGGTATATCTCACTGATCACCCCCAAAGCCAATTTCTCCTTTGGTCGTCTTTACTTCCAGTTCTCTGCTGCCAATGACTGGAACGAACTGCAAAAATCTCTGAAGCTGGAGACTCACATCTCCCTCACTAACTTTAAGCACCGGCTGTCAGAGCAGCTCACAGATCACTGCACCTGTACATAGCCCATCTGTAAATAGCCCATCTATCTACCTACCTCATCCCCATACTGTATTTATTTATCTTGCTCTTTTGCACCCCAGTATCTCTACCATTCCAGTGTTTAATTGCTTTTAGTAATTACTTCGCCACCATGGCCTATTTATTGCCTTAACTCCCTTATCTTACTTCATTTGCACTCAATGTATATAGACTTTTTGTTTTCTTTTGGTCTACTGTATTATTGACTATGTTTTGTTTATTCCATGTGTAACTCTGTGTTGTTGTATGTGTTGAATTGCTATGCTTTATCTTGGCCAGGTCGCAGTTGCAAATGAGAACTTGTTCTCAACTAGCCTACCTGGTTAAATAAAGGTGAAATAAAAAATAAAAAACAAAAAAATTATTAGACAATCAGACAAATTATGCTACCCTCTGCCTATTGGCTACTTAACATATTCAAGACCGTCTCAAAATACAACACTGCCCCTTTAAGACATAAAAAGCTGTACAGAGTTTGTACTCTGGAACTCTAGGAAGTGACCACTCACAAGTGACCACTCCCCATTGTTGACTACAAATGACTGGTTATGGCGCAACGGATTGTGTAGAGTACGGGCCCGAGTAGTACCTGTCAATGCAATAGTATCCTACTCTGATGTGTTCTGCCTACAAGAAAAACCTCTTGCAGTTTGTTTTGCATACAAAGTTTGTTTTGTTTCGAGCACAATTCCCACGGTAAAAGGGAAAAGTTGAATATGTTAACTAAAATTGAAGTTCAATCTCACACACTTCCCCCATAATGCTCTCTGCCCTTACATGGGCTCATCGGGAATTGCTCACCACAATGTTCTGAGTTCCCAGGAAGACATTTGCGGCAGAAATGAGTAGCATGCCCTGCTGGCTGTGTACTGGGCTAGAAAGTAGATATATTTTGGTACACACACACAGACACACAGACACACAGACACACAGACACACAGACACACAGACACACAGACACACAGACAGACAGACAGAGAGAGACAGAGAGACAGAGAGAGACAGAGAGAGACAGAGAGAGACAGAGAGAGACAGAGAGAGACAGAGAGAGACAGAGAGAGACAGAGAGAGACAGAGAGAGACAGTCCGATGGGAGCTGCGCACGCCCGCAGCTCAGAGGGAGCATTGGTCTGGAGTCCCTGCCACAATCGTCTCGTGTCTGAGCTGTTGAATTTTGACTGCACTTTTCTGAACTGTTGTTTTGCCACTGATTGCCTTATCGAGGTCATAGCTGGTCTGTTTGTACACATCCATGTTCCCAGTCACCTTGCTGTGGTTAAATGTGGTGGTTTCAGTTTTATGCTAATATTTCCATCTGTCACAGTTTTTGGTTAGGATAAGTCCTAATCTTCTCAGTGGGAACAACATTCTCTATTAGGGATGCACGATATATCGATGAACATATCGTAATCGGATGATATCAGCTAAAAATGTCAACATCGGTACCGGCCCGATGTATAGTTTAACGGCAATGTTAAAAATCGATGTCAAAGCTACCAAGCTTTACCATACTGAAATAATGTAGGAACGTGACGTAATGACGCCACGTAAAATGGTGGAACCTGGCCTACACCATTTTCACAGTAACCTGGCCTACACCATTTTCCAGTAACCTGGCCTACACCATTTTCCAGTAACCTGGCCTACACCATTTTCCAGTAACCTGGCCTACACCATTTTCCAGTAACCTGGCCTACACCATTTTCCAGTAACCTGGCCTACACCATTTTCCAGTAACCTGGCCTACACCATTTTCCAGTAACCTGGCCTACACCATTTTCCAGTAACCTGGCCTACACCATTTTCCAGTAACCTGGCCTACACCATTTTCCAGTAACCTGGCCTACACCATTTTCCAGTAACCTGGCCTACACCTTTTACAGTGACCGGGCCTACACTTTTTACAGTGACCTGGCCTACACCTTTTACAGTGACCTGGCCTACACCTTTTACAGTAACCTGGCCTACACCATTTTCCAGTAACCTGGCCTACACCTTTTACAGTGACCTGGCCTACACTTTTTACAGTGACCTGGCCTACACCTTTTACAGTGACCTGGCCTACACCTTTTACAGTGACCTGTAACCAAAGACAAAGCAGAAGCAGACAGAGGCCCACCTGTCCGTACCTGTCCGTACGTGTCCGTGCGTGTGTGTGTGTGTGTGACCCCACCTGTCCGTACGTGTCCGTGCGTGTGTGTGTGTGACCCCACCTGTCCATTGAGGGTGCAGATGGCCTTGACGCGGTCAGGGAGGAGGAGTAGAAAGTGGAACTGAGTCAACACGATAGAGATGGGCTTGTTGAAACTGAAGTCTATGTCTGGGGTATAATCCCACACCTGATGGAGAGAGGGAAGAGAGATAATGTATTATTTTAGTTATTTATCAGTGCTTCAGCTATATGAATTTCAGTACAATATAATTACTTTCAGAGACCACTGACAAAATGTATTTAAGGGAGCTTACCTCTACAACACATCAAACCTGAAATTACACTAGCCTAAATACTAAGCACTATATAATAGCATAACAACGGTACCTGCACATCACTGAGCACCGAGTCCGGCCTGATGTAGTCCAGCTGACCGTAGAGAACTCCATTACCCATCATCCATGCGAAGGCCTTGGGGCAGGACCTGAGCTTGGAGGTGTAGAAGGTGATCTCACTGTAGCCCATGTTAAACGGAAACTCCTGGAAGCTGGGAAGCAGCTCCTAGTAGTAATAAAGGCATAACCTCTTATAAGCATTGTCATAAGATATTCTAAAAGGCTTATACATGCTTATAACAAATTATAAATCATTATACTGGAAACTGGGGAGCAGCTTAATATTTAAGCAATAAGGCCCGAGGGGGGATGGTATATGGACAATATACCACGGCTATGGGCTGTTCTTATGTACGACACAAGTGCCTGGATACAGCCCTTAGCCGTGGCATATTGGACATATACCACAAACCCCCGATGTGCCTCATTGCTATTATAAAACTGGTTAACATGAAAATTATGAAAATTATGAAAATTAAACAAATCTTTAATTCTGTCTTTGGAATTGTTATTTCAAGTGTTTTGAATGTTGTTATGAATTCCTCTGATGGGTTCCCGAGTGGCGTAGAGCAGTAAAAATGAAGATTCTGTCAGCCAATCAGTATTCAGGGCTTGAACCACCCAGTTTATAAAACAAGCTATGACAACAAATATAACAAAAAATGGCATGGTTGCTAGAGGTCATTAGAGGAGTGAGAAAAGGGCATGGAGTGTAAATATTCAGATATAGTGTGTAAATATTCAGATATAGTGTGTAAATATTCAGATATAGTATAGAGTGTAAATATTCAGATATAGTATAGAGTGTAAATATTCAGATATAGTAGGGAGTGTAAATATTCAGATATAGTATGGAGTGTAAATATTCAGATATAGTGTGGAGTGTAAATATTCAGATATAGTGTGTAAATATGCAGATATAGTATAGAGTGTAAATGCACTACATAACAGGGAGTGTAAATGCACTACATAGTAAATAGGGAGTGTAAATGCACTACATAGTAAACAGGGAGTGTAAATACACTACATAGTAAATAGGGAGTGTAAATACACTACATAGTAAATAGGGAGTGTAAATACACTACATAGTAAATAGACTACATAGTAAATAGGGAGTGTAAATACACTACATAGTAAATAGGGAGTGTAAATACACTACATAGTAAATAGGGAGTGTAAATGCACTACATAGTAAATGGGGAGTGTAATTGCACTACATAGTAAATAGGGAGTGTAAATACACTACATAGTAAATAGGGAGTGTAAATACACTACATAGTAAATAGGGAGTGTAAATACACTACATAGTAAATAGGGAGTGTAAATACACTACATAGTAAATAGGGAGTGTAAATACACTACATAGTAAATAGGGAGTGTAAATACACTACATAGTAAATAGGGAGTGTAAATACACTACATAGTAAATAGAGTGTAAATACACTACATAGTAAATAGAGAGTGTAAATACACTACATAGTAAATAGAGAGTGTAAATGCACTACATAGTAAATAGGGAGTGTAAATGCACTACATAGTAAATAGGGAGTGTAAATACACTACATAGTAAATAGGGAGTGTAAATACACTACATAGTAAATAGGGAGTGTAAATACACTACATAGTAAATAGGGAGTGTAAATACACTACATAGTAAATAGGGAGTGTAAATACACTACATAGTAAATAGGGAGTGTAAATACACTACATAGTAAATAGGGAGTGTAAATACACTACATAGTAAATAGGGAGTGTAAATACACTACATAGTAAATAGGGAGTGTAAATACACTACATAGTAAATAGGGAGTGTAAATACACTACATAGTAAATAGGGAGTGTAAATACACTACATAGTAAATAGGGAGTGTAAATACACTACATAGTAAATAGGTTGCCATTTGCCCTGTTGTTTAAAAAAAGCAGCTGCAAACAGACCTGGTTCTGAGAGAAGACGGAGCTGAAGCCTTGCTGCTCGGACCCCTCCGCTACACGACCTACGAACTGGAACAGACGCTTCCTGGTGGTGGCGATGATGACGACTTTAGACTCCGGACCTCTCTCCACCTCTATACAGCATACAGGAGCAGGCTTCCCGTCCTCCTCCAGGGAGTGGACCTGTGTTACAATTACACATATTACACATTATAATAAGGACTGGTTTGGTAGAAAAAATACAAATCTAAATGCTACATCAAATACAGTCACAGAAGCTGGTAGCCTGCGGATAAGTTCACATGAAGGAGTGTAACCAATGAATGCACAGCAACTAGGGATGCACAGTAACTAGGGACGCACAGTAACTAGGGACGTACAGCAACTAGGGATGTACAGCAACTAGGGACGCACAGCAACTAGGGACGCACAATAACTAGGGACGCACAATAACTAGGGACGCACAGTAACTAGGGATGCACAGTAACTAGGGATGCACAGTAACTAGGGATGCACAGTAACTAGGGACGTACAGCAACTAGGGATGCACAGTAACTAGGGATGCACAGCAACTAGGGATGCACAGCAACTAGGGATGCACAGTAACTAGGGATGCACAATAACTAGGGATGCAGCGATATGACATTTTTTGGCCGATATCCGATATTTTCCTTGCCAAAAAAACCAGACACAGATATCGATAATAGATATGAAAAAATATGAGCGGCCTTTTAAGGATTCTAGTACAGTTAAATTGGTGAAACAATGTGTCATGTGTTCATTGGTTCAGTTAGGAACAGATTGTTTAATAAACTTGTAAAAATCCATGAATGTATTTTAAATCGCACGACAGATATTCATGACAAAATATTTTAGCTGCCCCGCATTACGAAGATGCTTAAAAAAAGGTGGCTCTTCTGACTATCCAATCTTGCCATGACAGAAGGGTAATCACGTCTGCTGCAGACACAGTTGAAGAGCTTATTTCTCGAGTCAGTCGTTTAGAATGGAGCTAGGAGAGTGTTCATATGTTTTCAATGAGAGTCCGCCGGTTTGTACTGATTGTTGCTGCGTACGCGGCCAAGCACTCGTTTTTGTTCCGGCAGGTTCTACATCATATAAAAAGTACTGTTCCATCTGGTGGAAACGTCTTGCTTAAAAGCCTTTTCGTTTTCACTCCAAGCTGTGAGTGTTTAAAATGACCCACTATCTTCCTACCTGTTGCCGCTGTGTCAGATATGCTGCTGTAACGGATGTGAAACGGCTAGCTTAGTTAGCGGTGGTACTGATGTAACGGATGTGAAACGGCTAGCTTAGTTAGCGGTGGTACTGATGTAACGGATGTGAAACGGCTAGCTTAGTTAGCGGTGGTACTGCTGTAATGGATGTGAAACGGCTAGCTTAGTTAGCGGTGGTACTGATGTAACGGATGTGAAACGGCTAGCTTAGTTAGCGGTGGTACTGATGTAACGGATGTGAAACGGCTAGCTTAGTTAGCGGTGGTACTGCTGTAATGGATGTGAAACGGCTAGCTTAGTTAGCGGTGGTGCGCGCTAAATAGCGTTTCAATCGGTGACGTCACTTGCTCTGAGACCTTGAAGTAGTTGGTTCCCCTTTGCTCTGCAAGGGCCGCGGCTTTTGTGGAGCGATGGGTAACGATGCTTCGTGGGGTGGCTGTTGTTGATGTGTGCAGAGGGTCCCTGGTTCGCGCCCGGGTATGGGCGAGGGGACGGTCTAAAGTTATACTGTTACACTGCGTCGGGCCAAAACACCTTCGTTCACAAACTGCCGACTCCGCATTCTTCCAAAGCCTTTGTCGTGTTCCGTGCATCGTCACGTTGCACAGCGTCTACTTTGTCCTTGGGGATTTTCCAACTTTCAAACGTGCTTCTACTTCCTGCATTGCTTGCTGTGTGGGGGTTTTAGGCTGGGTTTCTGTACAGCACTTTGAGATGTACGAAGGGCTATATAAATACATTTGATTCGATTTTGATTTGATTCTCAAATGCCATTGAAATGGCTGCAGCGGTATGAGAACCAGCACATTGTTGAGCAACGCAATACGGCTTTCCTCAGTACGAAATCCTCGTCGCCCCAATGTGCTGTCAGACTCAGCATGCTCATGGGGCTGACGTCGCTGGTCCAAATGTCAGTCGTGAAGCTAATAGCAGTGACGCCCATAGCAGGTAGCTCATGGATGTGCTTTTCAACAATACTTTGTAACTCCGGTAGGGCAACATCTGAAAAATAGCGCCTACTTGGTAGTGTGTACCGGGGCTCGAGGTGCTCGACCAGTCGGCAAAAGCCAACATCATCCACGACGGAGAACGGTTGGTTGTCAAGGGCAACGATATAGGGGGCGGCAGCGTAGCCTAGTGGTTAGAGCATTGGATTAGTAACCGAAAAGTTGTAAGATCGAATCCCCGAGCTGACAAGCTTACAAATCTGTCGTTCTACCCCTGAACAAGGCAGTTAACCCACTGTTCCTAGGCAGTCATTGAAAATAAGAATTTGTTCTTAATTAACTGGACGCCATTATCTTGGCGTTAATGGATTTCGTGTTTGAGTTGTCTCGCTGAAATGTCCTTGCTCTTTCTGCTCGAATTAAACTTGTTTAGTTGTTGGAAGTGTGCGCCTAGTTTCTTCTTCTTTGGTTCTAAGTCGCTGAACGTCTTGGAGAAATAAATAGCAGCACAAATGTTGCATATGGACTTTTTTATCTTCTTCCTTTGAAACTTCAAAATAGATCCACGCAGCAGACATTGTGGGCCAGGTTAGGAATGCTGTGTTGCACGTGTAGCGCTGTCTCTTTCGTGGCGTCATTGCGTCACCCATCTATATTATACAGGTTTGACAGCGGCGTTAAACTAGACGTAGAGCCGATGTTGGCATTTTTTTTTTATAGCTAATATCGTCCGATTCCGATATATCGTGCATCCCTAGTAGTAACCAAATCAGCATTGATGAATTTGTTTGAATGTCAAGAGGTTTGATAAGCATGGCTTTCCATTGGTTCAATTTACAAAACATCATCTTGGGGCGATGTTGTATTTTGTTACTCAATGTTTATTTTCAGATCCCATCACTGACCTGTTTGAAGTAGCCTACTGTGTGTGTGTGTGTGTGTGTGTGTGTGTGTGTTCTCACCTGTTTGAAGTACTGGTCAGGGTTGGTGTTAAACAGGCTTCCCTCTGAAGCAGAGATCTCAGCCTCGAAGATGATTCCCTGGCTGGTTCCCACTAGGATGGGCCCAGTGTTGGTCTCTGTCCCCAGCAGCTTGTTCCAGCCTACACTCTCTATGAGGTGCCCTCTCCAGCGGGACAGAGACCTCACCTTCTGGGTGTTCCTGTTCAGATACAGACACTCGCTGGTACTGAGACAAATCACCAGGTGGGACCCTGCAGGGGACGAGAGGGGAGACCAGTGTTTAATCATTGATGTAATACTACTGAATAATCAGAAATACACAGCTATCTGATTAGTTGCACTAGCTTATGAAAGGAACATTACATTCATTGTTGCATTAGCTGGTTGGTAAGCTTCTCTTTCGCATCATATACATGACTGGCTGAGGCTTAGAGCTAACCAGATAATGCTGGACAGGGCTTCATGCTAGCCTGATAATGCTGGACAGGGCTTCATGCTAGCCAGATAATGCTGGACAGGGCTTCATGCTAACCAGATAATGCTGGGCAGGGCTTCATGCTAACCAGATAATGCTGGGCAGGGCTTCATGCTAACCAGATAACGCTGGACAGGGCTTCATGCTAACCAGATAACGCTGGACAGGGCTTCATGCTAACCAGATAACGCTGGAACAGGGCTTCATGCTAACCAGATAATGCTGGACAGGGCTTCATGCGAACCAGATAATGCTGGACAGGGCTTCATGCTAACCAGATAATGCTGGACAGGGCTTCATGCTAACCAGATAATGCTGGACAGGGCTTCATGCTAACCAGATAATGCTGGACAGGGCTTCATGCTAACCAGATAATTCTGGAACAGGGCTTCATGCTAACCAGATAATGCTGGAACAGGGCTTCATGCTAACCAGATAATTCTGGAACAGGGCTTCATGCTAACCAGATAATGCTGGACAGGGCTTCATGCTAACCAGATAATGCTGGACAGGGCTTCATGCTAACCAGATAATGCTGGACAGGGCTTCATGCTAACCAGATAATGCTGGACAGGGCTTCATGCTAACCAGATAATGCTGGACAGGGCTTCATGCTAACCAGATAATGCTGGACAGGGCTTCATGCTAACCAGATAATGCTGGACAGGGCTTCATGCTAACCAGATAACGCTGGACAGGGCTTCATGCTAACCAGATAACGCTGGACAGGGCTTCATGCTAACCAGATAATGCTGGACAGGGCTTTATGCTAACCAGATAATGCTGGACAGGGCTTCATGCTAACCAGATAATGCTGGACAGGGCTTCATGCTAACCAGATAACGCTGGACAGGGCTTCATGCTAACCAGATAATGCTGGACAGGGCTTCATGCTCATTATGAAACATCAGAAATACAACTTCTTCAGGCACTAAACTCCTCAGCTAGATGGAAAATGACCTCCTCGGCCAAACGTCTCAATTAATTTCTCATTTATTGATTTATTCAATTTTTTTAGGGTGAAGTAGTAATAACTATGTTGTTGCTTGGTAACACAGATTCATGGGAAGAACTCGCTGCTAAGGGCAAGGAGTCGGCACAGGATGCCCACTCAATAAAAGAGGCCTGCGAAGGAAGCAGTGGAGCCCTCGATGACTCGACAACGAGTGTTTGAGATTGACTAGTGAGCAAGCATATCGAGTGCTCGGTTTGAGATTCAGTCTATTTCAGTATGCACCAAAATAAAACAACTAAGAGTATTGGGAATTGAATTGGTACAGACGTAACTGTCGTTACTTTGGGGTAGTAATTAGATTAACCATAATGGTGTGATGATTTTTATTTTACCTTTATTTAACTAGGCAAGTCAGTTAAGAAAAAAATTCTTATTTTCAATGACGGCCTAGGAACAGTGGGTTAACTGCCTTGTTCAGGGGCAGAACGACAGATTTTTACCTTGTCATCTCGGGGATTTGAACTTGCAACCTTCCGGTTACCAACACTCTAACCACTAGGCTACCCTGCCGCCCCTAGGCTACCCTGCTGCCCCGATTACTCACATTAACTAGCTATGAATTAAAACGGCAAACTCTGTTGATAATTTACCTGAGAAGTACCCCTATGGAAAATGTATCAGTTAGCACAAATACTAATCTGACAATGAGGTAAAACATGAATGAATTGGAGGATCCTGATGCCATTCCATCTCTGGGAGTACTTTTCAAGTATTCTACTTTAGTTCCCTGCTCCCCGGTTCTCACCTGTGAGGTCCAGGAAGAGCTCCCCGGTTCTCACCTGTGGGATCCAGGAAGAGCTCCCCGGTTCTCACCTGTGGGGTCCAGGAAGAGCTCCCCGGTTCTCACCTGTGGGGTCCAGGAAGAGCTCCCCGGTTCTCACCTGTGAGGTCCAGGAAGAGCTCCCCGGTTCTCACCTGTGAGGTCCAGGAAGAGCTCCCCGGTTCTCACCTGTGAGGTCCAGGAAGAGCTCCCCGGTTCTCACCTGTGAGGTCCAGGAAGAGCTCCCCGGTTCTCACCTGTAATGCCCAGGAAGTGCTCCCCGGTTCTCACCTGTGGGGTCCAGGAAGTGCTCCCCGGTTCTCACCTGTGGGGTCCAGGAAGTGCTCCCCGGTTCTCACCTGTGAGGTCCAGGAAGAGCTCCCCGGTTCTCACCTGTGAGGTCCAGGAAGTGCTCCCCGGTTCTCACCTGTGGGGTCCAGGAAGTGCTCCCCGGTTCTCACCTGTGGGGTCCAGGAAGTGCTCCCCGGTTCTCACCTGTGGGGTCCAGGAAGTGCTCCCCGGTTCTCACCTGTGGGGTCCAGGAAGTGCTCCCCGGTTCTCACCTGTGGGGTCCAGGAAGTGCTCCCCGGTTCTCACCTGTGGGGTCCAGGAAGAGCTCCCCGGTTCTCACCTGTGGGGTCCAGGAAGAGCTCCCCGGTTCTCACCTGTGGGGTCCAGGAAGAGCTCCCCGGTTCTCACCTGTGGGGTCCAGGAAGAGCTCCCCGGTTCTCACCTGTGGGGTCCAGGAAGAGCTCCCCGGTTCTCACCTGTGGGGTCCAGGAAGAGCTTGTGTACTCTGCTGTCATCCTTCCTCCCCAGTTCTATCTGGTTGGGCTGGTCTGGCTTGGCAAGGTCAATCCTGGAACAACATACAGAGGAAATCTTAATAAACTCCTTTATAAAGTCATGTTCACTCATCTTAGACACCAATACGGTAGATGCAATCTGATGTGGAAAACACACACACACACACACACACACACACACACACACACACACACACACACAGGTATTTCAGAATATATTTAACAATAAATGAAATATTCATGCTTATTATCATTACCATTATACCAATCCAATGTTATACAGTAAGCATTCAAATCAATACCATCCTAGTCCTTTACAGATCACCCTGAATGACTGACGAGATCAACCCTTACCCCTTTAATCCCATCACTTAGCAATCACATCAAGATCCACACTGCACCATTCACACGGTTGGTTCTTCTCACACAGATAGGCTTGGACAGGCATGGGTGACAAGGCCAACTGCTCCTTCAACATTTGTTCAGGTCTTCCAGCGCGTGTTTTACTGTGAACACTGAAGTAACACTTTTATAGTCTGGCCAAGTAGGCTCCTGTGGATATTTGAGCATAATGTAGAGTGGAACTACCAACAAAACCAATAGACTACGTATTTATATGATATAGTCTACAGTGCATAGTCTACAGTCTACAGTACAGTAGTCTACAGTACATAGTCTACAGTACATAGTCTACAGTACATAGTCTACAGTACATAGTCTACAGTACATAGTCTACAGTGCATAGTCTACAGTGCATAGTCTACAGTGCATAATCTACAGTACATAGTCTACAGTGCATAGTCTACAGTGCATAGTCTACAGTGCAGAGTCTACAGTGCATAGTCTACAGTGCATAGTCTACAGTGCATAGTCTACAGTGCAGAGTCTACAGTGCATAGTCTACAGTGCATAGTCTACAGTGCATAGTCTACAGTGCATAGTCTACAGTGCATAGTCTACAGTGCATAGTCTACAGTGCATAGTCTACAGTGCATAGTCTACAGTGCATAGTCTACAGTACATAGTCTACAGTACATAGTCTACAGTACATAGTCTACAGTACATAGTCTACAGTACATAGTCTACAGTACATAGTCTACAGTACATAGTCTACAGTACATAGTCTACAGTACATAGTCTACAGTACATAGTCTACAGTACATAGTCTACAGTACATAGTCTACAGTGCATAGTCTACAGTGCATAGTCTACAGTACATAGTCTACAGTACATAGTCTACAGTACATAGTACTGTAGTCTACAGTACATAGTCTACAGTACATAGTCTACAGTATATGGTGTTCAATGAAGGTCTACATTTCATGAACCTTTCTAAACACATGAGGGACTGGATATGAACCTTGTATACACTTTATCTAGGCCTGATGTTTCACTGGTCTGTAACACCATGAGTTAGATATAGAGGACTGATGTTTCACTGGTCTGTAACACCATGAGTCAGATATAGAGGACTGATGTTTCACTGGTCTGTAACACCATGAGTTAGATATAGAGGACTGATGTTTCACTGGTCTGTAACACCATGAGTCAGATATAGAGGACTGATGTTTCACTGGTCTGTAACACCATGAGTCAAATAGAAGCCTGATGTTTCACTGGTCTGTAACACCATGAGTCAAATAGAAGCCTGATGTTTCACTGGTCTGTAACACCATGAGTTAGATATAGAGGACTGATGTTTCACTGGTCTGTAACACCATGAGTTAGATATAGAGGCCTGATGTTTCACTGGTCTGTAACACCATGAGTTAGATATAGAGGACTGATGTTTCACTGGTCTGTAACACCATGAGTCAAATAGAAGCCTGATGTTTCACTGGTCTGTAACACCATGAGTTAGATATAGAGGACTGATGTTTCACTGGTCTGTAACACCATGAGTTAGATATAGAGGCCTGATGTTTCACTGGTCTGTAACACCATGAGTTAGATATAGAGGACTGATGTTTCACTGGTCTGTAACACCATGAGTCAGATATAGAGGACTGATGTTTCACTGGTCTGTAACACCATGAGTTAGATATAGAGGACTGATGTTTCACTGGTCTGTAACACCATGAGTCAGATATAGAGGACTGATGTTTCACTGGTCTGTAACACCATGAGTCAGATATAGAGGACTGATGTTTCACTGGTCTGTAACACCATGAGTCAGATATAGAGGACTGATGTTTCACTGGTCTGTAACACCATGAGTCAAATAGAAGCCTGATGTTTCACTGGTCTGTAACACCATGAGTTAGATATAGAGGACTGATGTTTCACTGGTCTGTAACACCATGAGTTAGATATAGAGGACTGATGTTTCACTGGTCTGTAACACCATGAGTCAAATAGAAGCCTGATGTTTCACTGGTCTGTAACACCATGAGTTAGATATAGAGGACTGATGTTTCACTGGTCTGTAACACCATGAGTCAGATATAGAGGACTGATGTTTCACTGGTCTGTAACACCATGAGTTAGATATAGAGGACTGATGTTTCACTGGTCTGTAACACCATGAGTCAAATAGAAGCCTGATGTTTCACTGGTCTGTAACACCATGAGTCAGATATAGAGGACTGATGTTTCACTGGTCTGTAACACCATGAGTCAAATAGAAGCCTGATGTTTCACTGGTCTGTAACACCATGAGTCAGATATAGAGGACTGATGTTTCACTGGTCTGTAACACCATGAGTTAGATATAGAGGACTGATGTTTCACTGGTCTGTAACACCATGAGTCAAATAGAAGCCTGATGTTTCACTGGTCTGTAACACCATGAGTCAGATATAGAGGACTGATGTTTCACTGGTCTGTAACACCATGAGTTAGATATAGAGGACTGATGTTTCACTGGTCTGTAACACCATGAGTTAGATATAGAGGACTGATGTTTCACTGGTCTGTAACACCATGAGTTAGATATAGAGGACTGATGTTTCACTGGTCTGTAACACCATGAGTTAGATATAGAGGACTGATGTTTCACTGGTCTGTAACACCATGAGTTAGATATAGAGGACTGATGTTTCACTGGTCTGTAACACCATGAGTTAGATATAGAGGACTGATGTTTCACTGGTCTGTAACACCATGAGTCAAATAGAAGCCTGATGTTTCACTGGTCTGTAACACCATGAGTTAGATATAGAGGACTGATGTTTCACTGGTCTGTAACACCATGAGTTAGATATAGAGGACTGATGTTTCACTGGTCTGTAACACCATGAGTCAAATAGAAGCCTGATGTTTCACTGGTCTGTAACACCATGAGTCAGATATAGAGGACTGATGTTTCACTGGTCTGTAACACCATGACTTAGATATAGAGGACTGATGTTTCACTGGTCTGTAACACCATGAGTCAAATAGAAGCCTGATGTTTCACTGGTCTGTAACACCATGAGTTAGATATAGAGGACTGATGTTTCACTGGTCTGTAACACCATGAGTCAGATATAGAGGACTGATGTTTCACTGGTCTGTAACACCATGAGTTAGATATAGAGGACTGATGTTTCACTGGTCTGTAACACCATGAGTCAAATAGAAGCCTGATGTTTCACTGGTCTGTAACACCATGAGTCAGATATAGAGGACTGATGTTTCACTGGTCTGTAACACCATGAGTCAAATAGAAGCCTGATGTTTCACTGGTCTGTAACACCATGAGTCAGATATAGAGGACTGATGTTTCACTGGTCTGTAACACCATGAGTCAGATATAGAGGACTGATGTTTCACTGGTCTGTAACACCATGAGTTAGATATAGAGGACTGATGTTTCACTGGTCTGTAACACCATGAGTCAAATAGAAGCCTGATGTTTCACTGGTCTGTAACACCATGAGTCAGATATAGAGGACTGATGTTTCACTGGTCTGTAACACCATGAGTCAAATAGAAGCCTGATGTTTCACTGGTCTGTAACACCATGAGTCAGATATAGAGGACTGATGTTTCACTGGTCTGTAACACCATGAGTTAGATATAGAGGACTGATGTTTCACTGGTCTGTAACACCATGAGTCAAATAGAAGCCTGATGTTTCACTGGTCTGTAACACCATGAGTCAGATATAGAGGACTGATGTTTCACTGGTCTGTAACACCATGAGTTAGATATAGAGGACTGATGTTTCACTGGTCTGTAACACCATGAGTTAGATATAGAGGACTGATGTTTCACTGGTCTGTAACACCATGAGTTAGATATAGAGGACTGATGTTTCACTGGTCTGTAACACCATGAGTTAGATATAGAGGACTGATGTTTCACTGGTCTGTAACACCATGAGTTAGATATAGAGGACTGATGTTTCACTGGTCTGTAACACCATGAGTTAGATATAGAGGACTGATGTTTCACTGGTCTGTAACACCATGAGTCAAATAGAAGCCTGATGTTTCACTGGTCTGTAACACCATGAGTTAGATATAGAGGACTGATGTTTCACTGGTCTGTAACACCATGAGTTAGATATAGAGGACTGATGTTTCACTGGTCTGTAACACCATGAGTCAAATAGAAGCCTGATGTTTCACTGGTCTGTAACACCATGAGTCAGATATAGAGGACTGATGTTTCACTGGTCTGTAACACCATGAGTTAGATATAGAGGACTGATGTTTCACTGGTCTGTAACACCATGAGTCAAATAGAAGCCTGATGTTTCACTGGTCTGTAACACCATGAGTCAAATAGAAGCCTGATGTTTCACTGGTCTGTAACACCATGAGTCAAATAGAAGCCTGATGTTTCACTGGTCTGTAACACCATGAGTTAGATATAGAGGACTGATGTTTCACTGGTCTGTAACACCATGAGTCAAATAGAAGCCTGATGTTTCACTGGTCTGTAACACCATGAGTCAAATAGAAGCCTGATGTTTCACTGGTCTGTAACACCATGAGTCAAATAGATGCCCCGAAAAAGGCTTTTTATTAAGTTGTATTGATGCAAGAAACCGATTTACAAAATAAATGATTTTCCCCGTGCAGTGAATCAGACAAAGATGTCGGCCATTTTGGTTTCTTTTCAAATTCCAGCCTCAACGTACAACACTGTCCCTTTAAGACATTAACCAGCTATTTACCAGACTCCTTTTTCAGACAGCTATTTTTACATTTTAAATGTAACCTTTATTTAACTAGGCAAGTCGGTTAAGAACAAATTTTTATTTAAAATGACGGCCTACAGGGGAACAGTGGGTTAACTGCCTTGTTCAGGGGCAGAATTACATATTTTTACCTTGTCAGCTCGGCGATTCGATCCAGCAACCTTCCGGTTACTGGCCCAATGCTAGAAATGTTAGCCTACAAGTTGTCCTCTTGTAGGACACAATCACTCTCCCATTGCTGACTAATAATTAGCTATATAGCTAATTTCACTGGTCTGTAACACCATGAGTCAAATAGACATTTGCTATATAGCTAATTATATCTGGGCTAATAACTCGCAAAGAATATCAACAAATGTGCACACGCCACTCTACACTTTGATCTGATAAAAACCACTGGAAAAAGCCCACTTGTAGGCTACCGGTCCGAATTCTCCTCCGACGCGCCAGACATCTGTATATAATTAGGAATTGCTCATGTCGTCGCCTTAACAATAGGAGTCATTGTCCCAAAGGCAGAAAGGCAGTCGACAAGCTTAGGTCCAATATAAGCCCATGGAAATACATTGGGCTTATTTTGGACAGATATTGGCCTCTCGCTTTCACCTCTCTGGATGTGCAATGCCTACAGCAAAATCACTAACTCAATCATGCAAAGTTAGATTTGTTTGTATTCAAAGGAGGGTGATACTACGTTGATTTGATCACAAGTCCCACAGAAGGGAAACGTTGATATAAATATAGTGTAAACTAACAGGGTGAACTCAGTGAAATTCAACCTCGTGCGTCTCCGGAGCCAAGACTGCCACCGACGCACGCAGCTTAGAGGGAACATCGAAAAGGGCTATTCACAACACCATGAAATCGCAGATTTCAAAAGTGTCTCCTTACCTCAGGAGAGTGTCCTTCCCTAAACTCATACATAGCTGATTGTTACAGACAGCAAAGTGGTTGATCTTCTCCGGGGGTGAGAAATCAATCCTCTGTTTGTTGAATATCGGCTTCTCCTCTTCGAGTCTCACATTCACAAACCCTGCAACGGATCACAAGCAACCATTAATATAATCACTTATCATGTCAATCATCATCATCATCGCTAGCCCAATGGACTAAAAGAGCCTAACGCTAGTCCTTATAGTCCAAGGATGTTCTGTTTAGAGGAGAAGTCACCTCTACCTACATGCACACATTACCTTAACTAACCCGTACCCCAGCACAATGACTCAGTACCAGTACCCCCTAACTAACCCGTACCCCAGCACAATGACTCAGTACCAGTACCCCCTAACTAACCCGTACCCCAGCACAATGACTCACTACCAGTACCCCCTAACTAACCCGTACCCCAGCACAATGACTCAGTACCAGTACCCCCTAACTAACCCGTACCCCAGCACAATGACTCAGTACCAGTACCCCCTAACTAACCCGTACCCCAGCACAATGACTCAGTACCAGTACCCCCTAACTATAACCCATACCCCAGCACAATGACTCAGTACCAGTACCCCCTAACTAACCCGTACCCCAGCACAATGACTCAGTACCAGTACCCCTTAAGTAACCCGTACCCCAGCACAATGACTCAGTACCAGTACCCCCTAACTATAACCCATACCCCAGCACAATGACTCAGTACCCCTTAACTAACCCGTACCCCAGCACAATGACTCAGTACCAGTACCCCCTAACTAACCCGTACCCCAGCACAATGACTCAGTACTCCTTAACTAACCCGTACCCCAGCACAATGACTCAGTACCAGTACCCCCTAACTAACCCGTACCCCAGCACAATGACTCAGTACCAGTACCCCCTAACTAACCCGTACCCCAGCACAATGACTCAGTACCAGTACCCCCTAACTAACCCGTACCCCAGCACAATGACTCAGTACCAGTACCCCCTAACTAAACCGTACCCCAGCACAATGACTCAGTACCAGTACCCCCTAACTATAACCCATACCCCAGCACAATGACTCACTACCAGTACCCCCTAACTAACCCGTACCCCAGCACAATGACTCAGTACCAGTACCCCCTAACTAACCCGTACCCCAGCACAATGACTCAGTACCAGTACCCCCTAACTATAACCCATACCCCAGCACAATGACTCAGTACCAGTACCCCCTAACTAACCCGTACCCCAGCACAATGACTCAGTACCAGTACCCCCTAACTAACCCGTACCCCAGCACAATGACTCAGTACCAGTACCCCCTAACTAACCTGTACCCCAGCACAATGACTCAGTACCAGTACCCCCTAACTATAACCCATACCCCAGCACAATGACTCAGTACCAGTACCCCCTAACTAACCCGTACCCCAGCACAATGACTCAGTACCAGTACCCCTTAACTAACCCGTACCCCAGCACAATGACTCAGTACCAGTACCCCCTAACTATAACCCATACCCCAGCACAATGACTCAGTACCCCTTAACTAACCCGTACCCCAGCACAATGACTCAGTACCAGTACCCCCTAACTAACCCGTACCCCAGCACAATGACTCAGTACCCCTTAACTAACCCGTACCCCAGCACAATGACTCAGTACCAGTACCCCCTAACTAACCCGTACCCCAGCACAATGACTCAGTACCAGTACCCCCTAACTAACCCGTACCCCAGCACAATGACTCAGTACCAGTACCCCCTAACTAACCCGTACCCCAGCACAATGACTCAGTACCAGTACCCCCTAACTAAACCGTACCCCAGCACAATGACTCAGTACCAGTACCCCCTAACTATAACCCATACCCCAGCACAATGACTCACTACCAGTACCCCCTAACTAACCCGTACCCCAGCACAATGACTCAGTACCAGTACCCCCTAACTAACCCGTACCCCAGCACAATGACTCAGTACCCCTTAACTAACCCGTACCCCAGCACAATGACTCAGTACCAGTACCCCCTAACTAACCCGTACCCCAGCACAATGACTCAGTACCAGTACCCCCTAACTAAACCGTACCCCAGCACAATGACTCAGTACCAGTACCCCCTAACTAACCCGTACCCCAGCACAATGACTCAGTACCAGTACCCCCTAACTAACCCGTACCCCAGCACAATGACTCAGTACCAGTACCCCCTAACTAACCCGTACCCCAGCACAATGACTCAGTACCAGTACCCCCTAACTAACCCGTACCCCAGCACAATGACTCAGTACCAGTACCCCCTAACTAACCCGTACCCCAGCACAATGACTCAGTACCAGTACCCCCTAACTAACCCGTACCCCAGCACAATGACTCAGTAGCAGTACCCCCTAACTAACCCGTACCCCAGCACAATGACTCAGTACCCCTTAACTAACCCGTACCCCAGCACAATGACTCAGTACCAGTACCCCCTAACTAACCCGTACCCCAGCACAATGACTCAGTACCAGTACCCCCTAACTAACCCGTACCCCAGCACAATGACTCAGTACCAGTACCCCCTAACTAACCCGTACCCCAGCACAATGACTCAGTACCAGTACCCCCTAACTAACCCGTACCCCAGCACAATGACTCAGTACCAGTACCCCCTAACTAACCCGTACCCCAGCACAATGACTCAGTAGCAGTACCCCCTAACTAACCCGTACCCCAGCACAATGACTCAGTACCAGTACCCCCTAACTAACCCGTACCCCAGCACAATGACTCAGTACCAGTACCCCCTAACTAACCCGTACCCCAGCACAATGACTCAGTACCAGTACCCCCTAACTAACCCGTACCCCAGCACAATGACTCAGTACCAGTACCCCCTAACTAACCCGTACCCCAGCACAATGACTCACTACCAGTACCCCCTAACTAACCCGTACCCCAGCACAATGACTCAGTACCAGTACCCCCTAACTAACCCGTACCCCAGCACAATGACTCAGTACCAGTACCCCCTAACTAACCCGTACCCCAGCACAATGACTCAGTACCAGTACCCCCTAACTAACCCGTACCCCAGCACAATGACTCAGTACCAGTACCCCCTAACTATAACCCATACCCCAGCACAATGACTCAGTACCAGTACCCCCTAACTAACCCGTACCCCAGCACAATGACTCAGTACCAGTACCCCCTAACTAACCCGTACCCCAGCACAATGACTCAGTACCAGTACCCCCTAACTATAACCCATACCCCAGCACAATGACTCAGTACCAGTACCCCCTAACTAACCCGTACCCCAGCACAATGACTCAGTACCAGTACCCCCTAACTATAACCCATACCCCAGCACAATGACTCAGTACCAGTACCCCCTAACTAACCCGTACCCCAGCACAATGACTCAGTACCAGTACCCCCTAACTAACCCGTACCCCAGCACAATGACTCAGTACCAGTACCCCCTAACTAACCCGTACCCCAGCACAATGACTCAGTACCAGTACCCCCTAACTAACCCCTACCCCAGCACAATGACTCAGTACCAGTACCCCCTAACTAACCCGTACCCCAGCACAATGACTCAGTACCAGTACCCCCTAACTAACCCCTACCCCAGCACAATGACTCAGTACCAGTACCCCCTAACTAACCCGTACCCCAGCACAATGACTCAGTACCAGTACCCCCTAACTAACCCGTACCCCAGCACAATGACTCAGTACCAGTACCCCCTAACTAACCCGTACCCCAGCACAATGACTCAGTACCAGTACCCCCTAACTAACCCGTACCCCAGCACAATGACTCAGTACCAGTACCCCCTAACTATAACCTCTTTATTGTTATGTTATTGTGTTACTTTTATTTTAGTCTATTTAGTAAATATTTTCTTAACTCTTCTTGAACTGGTTAAGGGCTTGTAAATAAGCATTTCATCAGCATTTACACTTGTATTCGGGGCGTGGTGACAAATAAAGTTTGATTTGGCAATGGCAGCCACAACAGACAATATTATTGCGGTACGGTTCTAGTAACATAAAGTCCTCTACTTTCATATCACATCAAAATAATGTAACAAATGCAAAATATACACTTAGGCTACACTGTTTTAACACAGTTACAGACAGTACTTTTCAGTGGCAACGCGTTTGTGGCATCCGACTTCCGTTTACACACACAAGTGTTTAGAGACGCAGATATAAAATAAAACCCTCCAAACCAAACTCCCCAAAACAGAAAACCACATCGTATGTGTAATGGATCTCGGAGTATGTGTAATGTAATGGATCTCAGAGTCATGATCAAGGGCCAGGCCAGAGGAAACTCGTCAATATTAGGCGCTAGAAGGTAGTTCGCTAGTTAGCGTCTATGAATGGGTTACATACAGCATTACCAACATCGTCAATTCCATTCTATCAAATCGGTATCAAGCGGAACATTAATACATATCATTCTACTAGCTATATTGAAGTAATGTGGTGCATAAATTCAACAATATAGATAGTCCCAACAATAGAGCCGTATTATAAACAGACCCATTTGAAAGGCCCATAGCCTTGCCCCAGTACCTGAATGCGTTATGCCGATGTTGGCAGCAGACAGACGGCTACTATGTTGCACAGGGTGCCTGCTGTTCTGCGAGTCTTCGTATTCATCCAGGATAGAAGACATTGCAACACGTAGCGGTGATCTACAGCAGAGGAACTAACTAACAGCTAACTGCTACAAGGTCGGATCATGCGGTGGCATAATGACTGGCTATGAGCTAACAAGGTACCGCTAGATTTCTGGAGTCTACAAAGAGCCCATTCTGTTGCGTGCGTCTCGTCAGAAAGGATTCAGAACTGAAGCGTACTCTACATGATAGAAAACGGCATTATCTTAGCCATTTAAAAAACAGTCAAAACATGCTAATTGTGTGCAACTTCCCCGAAAACTTACAAACGCACAAAAAAAGGGAAAGGACCCGTGTGTAGTCAGGTGATCTTGGCACCAAAATCACGTGATGAGAAGAATATTGTAGTTCTATAGTCTGGCACGAGAAGGCGCACTTTGTCCAATTTTCAAACAGCGACTGACATTTATTTTTTATTATGCGAGGCTAATAAATACACTCCCCCCTCAAAAATATATCCAATTGTATTTGTCACATGCGCCAAATGCATGAAAAAAGAAAACGAGAGCTGCACACTAGGACCAGGATCATGCAATAATTGAATAAGCTAATATCCAACGTTTCGACAGACAAGCTGTCTTCATCAGGGTATAATGTGCTTGTAAGTAAATTATTATTTATAAGCCCTTAACCAACAATGCAATAAGAAAATATTTGCTAAAAAAAATGTATAATAATTAAGAGACAAAGTAACAATCAAATAACAATAACGAGGCTTTATACAAGGGGTACCAATAATGAGTCAATGTGCGGGTACAGGTTAATCGAGGTAATTAAGGTAATATGTATACTTAACAAAAATATCCCAGACATTTTCCATACGCACAAAAAGCTGAGGACTATTTGTGTCTGTAATTAAAGCCCTTTTGTGGGGAAAAACTCATTGTGATTGGCTGGACCTGGCTCCCAAGTGGGGGGCCTACGCCCTCCCAAGCCCACCCATGGCTGCGCCTCTGCCCAGTCATGTGAAATCCATAGATTTGGGGCCTAATGAATGTATTTCAATTGATTGGTTTCCTTCTATGAGCAGTAACTCAGTAAAATCTTTTAAATTGTTGCATGTTGCGTTTATATTTTTGTTCAGTATACATAAGTAGGGGTAAAGTAACTATGCGTAGATAACAAATAGCCAGCAGCAGCAGCATAAAAAACGAAGTAAATGCAAATAGTCCGGGTAGCCGTTTTATTAACTGTTTAGCGGTCTTACGGCTTGGGGGCAGAAGCTGTTAAGGAGCCGTTTGGACCTAGACTTCGGTACAGTTTGCCGTGCGGTGTTAGAGAGAACAGGCTACATACATACAGGTGGCTGGAGTCTTTGACCATTTTTAGGGCCAATACAAGACCTTCGTTAATTATATTTCCTATAATTGTCTGTTGTCAAAATACACATTTGGAAATAATTTATTGCACTTCTGATTCGTTGCATAATAGAGACAATGCAAACACTAAAATGTTAATAAGATAAATAATTGTATTATTGTCACTATCAAAAAAATAACATCACAGCAAATATTTTGGGAAGTAGTTTACATGTCAAAACAGCCTGCAATGTAGGAACACAACATGTTCACAAGGGTCTTACTATATATAGTGTCTGCCAATCCTCCGCAAATAGTTCACATCTTTCCTTCAGCTGGTGGAGGCGGGGCTATGCAAATCACAGCATGACTGAGCGGAAAGTTGCCTCAAAACCGATTCACATCACTGTCATTCACAACCCGACAAGGTGAGACTACAGAACACATCGCTTAATGAAGAAAAACTCTTCTAGAGAATCGCACTTCGGAATAGCCTAAAATAAGACTGAGTTTTTATGCACGGAAAAGTTACTATTCTTCAACGTTAATCGTCGGACATGCCACCCCAAATGGATTATTATTGTGAAGAATCCCGCGTCCCCTCTTCATGCGGATTGATAAACCAAGAGGCCGGGTTGGAGAGGGAGTCAGCGCCGGGGTTGGAGAGGGAGTCAGCGGCTATCAGCTGTATGCTGGTGGGGGACGGGGCGGTGGGAAAGACAAGCATGATAGTCAGTTACACCAGCAATGGATACCCCACGGAATACAAACAGACCGGCTTTGATGTCTTTTCAGGTGAGAACCTTTCAATTACTGGAAATACATTTCAGAAAAATAACTGTATAGCCTAAGTTTATAACCGTATAATATCCTTATTTATAAGAATTACACAACTAAATGTATTGTTGATTTACAAACTCAAACTACTAACAAACTTGAGTTATAAAATAATTGTATTCTTGTGTTCTCTTCAACAGGTCAGGTCCAAGTAGGAGGAGCCTCAGTCAGAATACAACTACTGGACACAGCTGGACAGGTAACAATATCAGACTCTTTAAAAAAAATTATATATATATATATATATATATATATAAGAACATTATATCATCCATAATGAATAGTCTATTCTTGAATCTCGTCAGTCCAATTCAATGACAACGGTTTGAAACATGTTGGGATGTAATTTTGAAATGAATTAGACACGTCTGCTTTGTAGAATCAGTCACAAACGTGACAAAAGATATGTAGCTGACAGGAAAGCATTCAGTCTTTCACATGTAGCAGCAGTAGTTTGGTTCTAAAGGCCACTACATGTCATACTGTGTGAGTCATCGTCTCTCTCTGTCACCGGCGTCCATTGTTGTTGTTGTTCTGACCCCCAGACAGCATTCACATTCACACACTGCTGAATCAGCTAAGCTGACCCCTCTCTCTCTTTCTCTTTGCCCCCTACCCCGCCCCTCCTCTATCTCTCTCTACCTTGACATTTCCAGGAGGTGTTTGACGATTTCCGCTCCCTCTCCTACTCCCACACGGACGTCTTTCTGCTCTGCTTCAGTGTGGTCAACCCCACCTCCTTCCACAATGTCACCAACAAGTGGATCCCAGAGATCCGAGCCTGCAACCCCTCAGCTCCCATCATCCTCGTGGGCACCCAGTCCGACCTCCTGCTGGACGTCAACGTCCTGATCAACCTGGCCCGCTGC
Organism: Oncorhynchus mykiss; assembly: GCF_057628025.1. Taxonomy (NCBI): domain Eukaryota; kingdom Metazoa; phylum Chordata; class Actinopteri; order Salmoniformes; family Salmonidae; genus Oncorhynchus; species Oncorhynchus mykiss. The sequence goes on along the minus strand of NC_143025.1, from coordinate 88,789,316 downwards.
GGGGTCAAACCGGTGCTGACCAATCGGGCGCGGAGCGTGGCGGTGAAGATCAGAGCGGCGGACTATGTCGAGTGTTCTTCGTTGACGCAGAAGAACTTAAAAGAGGCGTTCGACGCGGCCATCTTTGCTGCCATCAAACACAAGACCAGGAAGGAGAAGAAGAGGCAGCTGTCGGACAGACGCAGCAAGGCCTTCTCTAAATGCAGCTGGAAGAAATTATTCTGTTTTATCTGAGATGAGATCCCATGGGTCCTGGACAGAATAATGACTATTATTATTTATTAACTTATGAAGACTTACTAAGAACTTGTAGCTTTGGAATCGTCCCAGAATTGGTAAATGAACTGAGTTCTACTGGAGTCCTGGACTGAAGACAGTGGTAGAGTGGTATAGCGTACTTCACTAGCCATTGCAGGTTTCACTAGCCATTGCAGGTAACCAAGTAAGAACAGGTACTGAAGCGTAATGAAGACAAGAGAAATTTAAAACCAAGGACATTGAGTACATCTTGTCAGTGGGACAAGGCTGTCATGTAAATGGTGTGAATTCCTTTGCATGGTCTGGATTGGTGTCTTTTCTAACCTGAGAGCTTGCTGCGCTGCCTCTGTGTGATAGTCAGAGAGTCAGTGGGTTGTGAGAGAGAAGGATGTTTTTTTTAGGTCGTCAGGGGTTGGTTGTTAGCCTTTTCTCATTTGCATTTTTGCTGCCCAGCCACACAAAACAAGGCCTATTCATATTCAACGGTGTACGTAGGCTGAAGTCACAGCGCTAGGCTAGGTGCTACCTTCTTACCTGTGTGTGACCTGGAAATGGCTTCCACAGGCCATTGTGTTGGTTAGGGTGGCACGTAGCCTAGCGGTTAGGGCATTGGGCCAGCCACCGACGAGGTAAAAAAAATCACACGGCACTTTTTTATTGATTTTATTTTTTATTTCGCCTTTATTTAACCAGTTAAGGCCAGTTGAGAACAAGTTACAACTGGGACATGGCCAAAATAAAGCAAAATCAGTATGACACAAACAACAACAACAACAACAACAGAGTTACACCTGGAATAAACAAACGTACAGTCAATAACACAATAGAAAAAGTCTAGACGCAGTGTGTGCAAATGGCGTAAGGCAATAAATAGGCAATAATTGCTCCAGGGTCGCGACCCCACTCTCCGAGGGTGTCTCAGGGAGAGTTGGGATGTGCCAAAAACCCACATAGGACTAATAGGAAACAGGACAAATATAAACACCCACCAAATGAATGAGTTCAATTATTAAGCTTCGATGCCGGAGCGGCAGGGTAGCGAGTTGGACTAATAAACGCAAGGTTGTAAGTTCAAACCCCCGAGCTGACAAGGTTCATGCCTCTGCAGAATGTTCTGTTGGGTTTTCAGCCTAAATGCCTCTGCAGAATGTTCTGTTGGGGTTTCAGCCTCTGCAGAATGTTCTGTTTGGTTTTCAGCCTAAATGCAGAATGTTCTGTTGGGTTTTCAGCCTAAATGCCTCTGTAGAATGTTCTGTTGGGTTTTCAGCCTAAATGTCTCTGCAGAATGTTCTGTTGGGTTTGCAGCCTAAATGCCTCTGCAGAATGTTCTGTTGCGTTTGCAGCCTAACAGTTCTCCACTAGGAGAAGTGAATGTCTGTGCCTCACATACTCCCTTAAAATACCTTTTCTTGAAAAACTTTGTCCCTCTTGAGACGCCGTAGCCAGTATACACTTCCTATACCCTGGCCCAGGAGAAATCCCCAGCCCACTGTCTCTGTTTTAGCCTTTCTTTGTTTACATCGGTAGTGAGTAGAGACTAGAAAACCCCAGGCAATAGAAACCCCAAGACCGCCCAGCTCCCTTAACCTCCAGTGAATGAAACACCTAACTTGTCTCCGTCTGATTGTACTCCTCACTCTCTATCTCCAGCCGATTCAACCCTACTGCTCTATAGAATACACTGTGTACATTATAGTAGGCTAAAATAACTCCTGCTTGAATGTTAACACTCACTTTAAATAGCCTGGGTGCCCGTCTAGCTCTGTGGTTTATTGGACAGGGATGTTATTGCCAGACCGATGGTGACTGTCAGTCCTAGCTTGTTTATAGAGACGAGGGTTGGCATCCAGGCTATATGCTGGTTATGCTTCTCGTGGAAGAGCTCATGTGAATTTGATATATATTTCTGTTTGTTTTAAACAGTTCATCAAATGTTTTTTTTTTTTTGTCTGCAATGTTACAGGTGACAAGGAATTTTCACCATAATGCTTCTAAAAGCTGTGAACTGTTTACCTTTGGGGAATCGCATATTTCTGTCACTAATCTTCTAAACCAAACCCTCTGTCAATACTTTGCTTTTTCATACTGTGTTTGAATGAAGCGATGGAAATAAATAATTTAAACAAATCCAAATGAATATTATTTTTGTCATCATTTATCACTGATATATTTTAATAAAAAAAAAAATGTATATTGACATTCCATTGTGTGGCTCCAGAGACTCCTAAAACCATGTCTAGCACCTCTGAATGATATGAAGGTCTGTTTAGGGAGAACCCTACTGGAGTCTGATGGGCTTTTAGCATTGGGAGGTTCTGAGTATTCTGTACCAACACCCCAGATTCCTTATACCTGGACCATCACATTACCTTAGGACAGGGTTCCCCAACTGGTGGCCCGCGGGTCACTTTTATTTGGACCCCACAAGTTCTGATTTAAAAAGAAAAAATAGTTGTATTTTTTGTTGTTGTTGGCGATAAGACTGTAAAAACACCTGCAAATCAACTCCAGGGGAATTTTATGGAGAGATACAGAGCCTTCAGAAAGTATTCACACCCCTCGACTTTTTCCACATGTTGCTTGTTGTTACAACCTGAATTTGGATTCAATTGAGATATTTTTTTTTCACTGGCCTACCCACAATACCCCTTAATTTCAAAGTGGAAGGATGTTTTTCTATTTTTTTTTTAAACAAATTAATTAATAATGAAAAGCTAAAATGTCTTGAGTCAATAAGTTTTCCTCTGAACAGTTGACGTTGAGATGTGTCTGTTACTTGTAACTCTGTAAAGCATTTATTTGGGCTGCAATCTGAGGTGCAGTTAACTCAAATTAACTTATCCTCTAAAGCAGAGGTAACTCCGGGTCTTCCTATCCTGTGGTGGCCCACATGAGAGCCAGTATCACCATAGCTCTTGTTGGTTTTTGCAACTGCACTTGAAGAAACTTTGAAAGTTCTAGAAATTTTCCAGATTGACTGACCTTCATGTCTTAAACTAATGATGGACTGTCATTTCTCTTTACTTATTTGAGCTGTTCTTGCCATAATATGGACTTGGTCTTTTACCAAATAGGGCTATCTTCTATATACCACCCCTACCTTGTCACAACACAATGGATTGGCTCAAACGCATTAAGGAAAGAAATTCCACAAATCAACTTTTAACAAGGCACACCTGTTAATTGAAATGCATTCCAGGTGACTACCTCATGAAGCTGGTTGAGAAAATGACAAGAGTGTGCAAAGCTGTCATCAAGGCAAAGGGTGGCTACTTTGAAGAATTTCAAATGTAAAATATATGTTGATTTGTGTCACGACTTCTGGCGAAGTCGAAGCCGAAGGTGCTCGGCGTTCGACGTCACCGGTCTTCTAGCCATCATTGATCCATTTTTCATTGGTTTTGTCTTGTCTTCCAACACACCTGGTATCAATCACCATTCATTACCTGTTGTGTATTTAACCCTCTGTTTCCCCTCATGTCTTTTTCAGAGGTTGTTTGTGTTGCTGGGCGATGGGTCCTCGTACCCACTTTGTCTTATTATTATTCTTAGTTTTGGAGTTTTGTTTACAGTCAATAAACAACTCCATTTCATTCAGTTTGATTCTCCTGCGCCTGACTTCTCTGCCACCTATACACACGAATATGACAGATTTGTTTAACACTTTTTTGGTTACTACATGATTCCATATATGTTTTTTCATAGTTTTGATGTCTTCACTATTATTCTACAATGTAAAATAAAGAAAAACCCTTGAATGAGTAAGTGTGTCCAAACTTTTGACTGGTACTGTATGTATGCCATGTTAATGATATCTGAGTTAGAGTGACTCACAAAATCAAATGAGGGCCACCCTGGAGGTCAGGGCCCCTGGGCATGTGCCCTGCACACCGGGTCAGTATTCGTATATGATTACTACAAATTTTGAAAAGTGGCTAGACTACCTTACCAATAAAAAAAAAAATGTTGTTAGCTGACATCGCTAATTGAGTTACTGTCAGTGACCTAATGTAGCAGTCATAAAAGAAACACCTGAAACTAGATCCACATTCTGTCGGGGAAGGTTCTCTCGTGTTCAACCAATCCAGTAAATGTAGAGGAGTAAAAGACGTTAATGAAAATGGAAATCACGTCGCAGACTCTCTTCCATTTCCCTTGAAAACCGGAATATCCGGTTTTTAACGACCCTTCTGAGACTAGTGACAAAGCAAGAGGAAAAACTGCTGATGCACAACCATATTTCTAACTTGCACCTGGTGTATTCTACTATTGTTACTCTCAACAGTTCCTAAAATAAAAATACAAATGTACAATTATTTTTTGGGGGGGGGGGGGGGGGGGTGGTCAGGGACCCTAAGCAATTTATAATGGCGCCAGAGGGGATGGCTGCCATTTTACGGGCTCCTCACCAACTGTACTTGTTACAGTCTCTTAGGACCGAAAATATCTTCTGGATATCAGAACAGAACTCACCAAGGATTTTCTCTTAAATGAATGAGACGTAAAGGATATACTGCTTCTACAAGGCCCAAATCCCAGTCATTTGCGTGAAGAAAAGATGGAAATGCAAGGGGCGGAGATAGGGGTGCCTTGTGAGAATTTGTGGGCGAGTGGGTAGCGCGCCTCTATCATCCGTTCTCTTGGCCAACTTGGAATCACTGGAGAATAAACGGGATGATCTCTGTTCGAGACTATCCTACCAACGGGACATTAAAAACTGTAATATCTTGTTTCACCGTGTCATGGCTGAACAACGACACGGATAATGTACAGTTGGCTGGGTTTTCCGTACATCGGCAGGACAGAACAGCTAGCTGGTGCGCCATGTCTAATATTATTTTAAAGAAGTCTCGCCTGGGGTAGAGTACCATGATAAGCTGTAGAACACACTTATCTACCAAGAGAGTTTTAATCTATATTTTTTTGGAGTCGTCCATCAAACGGGCAAAGGGTCAATACAGGACTGAAGATTGAATTGTACTACAATGGCTCTGACACTCGTCGGATGTGGCAGGGCTTGCAAACTATTACGGACTACAAAAGGAAACCCAGCCGCGAGATGCCCAGTAATGCTAGCCTGCCAGACAAGTTAAATGACTTTAATGCTCATTTCAAGGCAAGCAACACTGAAGTATGCATGAGAGCACCAGCTGTTCCGGATGACTGTGCGATCACACTCACCGTAGCTTACGTGAGCATGACCTTTTAAACAGGTCAACATTCACGAGACCACAGGGCCAGACGGATTACCAGGACATGTACTCAGAGCATGTGGGGACTAACTAGCAAGTATATTCACTGACATTTTCAACCTCTCCCTGACCGAGTCTGTAATACCTACATGTTTAAAGCAGACCACCATAGTCCCTGTGCCCAAGAAAGCGAAGGCAACCTGTCTAAATGACTATCGCCCTGTAGCACTCATGTTGTAAGTGCTTTGAAAGGCTGGTTATGGCTCACATCAACACCATCATCCCAGATATCCTAAACCCACTCCAATTCACATACCGCCTCCAACAGACTCCACACTGCCCTTTCTCACCTGGACAAAAGGAACACCTATGTGACAGTGCTGTTAATTTGACTACAGCTCAGCGTTCAACAGTGCCCACAAAGCTCATCACTAAGCTAAGGACCCTGGGATCTGACACCTCCCTCTGCAAATGGATCCTGGACTTCCTGACGGGCCGCCCCCAGGTGGTAAGGGTAGGTAACAACACATCTGGCACGCTGATCCTCAACACGGGGACCCCTCAGGGGTGCTTGCTTAGTCCCCTCCTGTACTCCCTGTTAACCCACGATTGCGTGGACAAGCACGACTCCAACACCATCATTACGTTTGCTGACGACACAACAGTGGTAGGCCTGATCATCGAAAACGATGAAACAGCCTATAGGGAGGAGGTCAGAGACCTGTCCGTGTGGTGCCAGGACAACAACCTCTCCCTCAACGTGAGCAAGAGCTAATCATGGACTACAGGAAAAGGAGGGCCAAACACTCCCTCATTCACATCGATGGGGCTGTAGTTCCTTGGTGTCCACATGACCAACAAACTATCATGGTCCAAACACACCAAGACAATTGTGAAGAGGCCACGACTGAAGGAGACTGGAAATGTTTGTCATGGATCCCCAGATCCTCGAAAAGTTCTGCAGCTCCACCATCGAGAACATCCTGACCAGTTTCCTCATCTCCTGGTATGGCAACTGCTCATCCTCCAACCGTAAGGCGCTACAGAGGGCAGTGCGTACAACCCAGTACATCATTGGGGCCAAGCTAATTGCCATCCAGGACCTATATACTAGGTGGTGTCAGAGGAAGGCCCAAAAAATGGTCAAAGACTCCAGTCACCCAAGTCATAGACTGTTCTCTCTGCTACCGCACGGCAAGCGGTACCGGAGCACCAAGTCTAGGACCAAAAGGCTCCTTAACAGCTTCTACACCCCCAGTCATAAGACGACTGAACAATTAATACAATCACCATCGGACAATTTACATTGACCCCCCCTTTGTTTTTACACTGCTGCTACTCGCTGTTCATTATCTATGCAAAGTCACTTCACCCCCACCTACATGTACAGAGTACCTTGACTAACCTGTACACCTGCACATTGACTCAGCACCTTTTCCCACTGTATATTATTGTTATTTTATTGTGTTACTTGTATTTCATTTTTTACTTTGTTTTATTTTGTAAATATTTTCTCAACTCTATTTCTTGAACTGCATTGTTGGTTAATTAAGGTCTACACATGTTGTATTCAGCACACCTGACAAATACAATTGTATTTGATGTGGCTTATGCCTGGAGCCCTGACAGCTATGTCCTGTTGTCTGAAGGGGGTGAGAGGGTAAATGATGTCCTGCTGAATGGTTCTTGGAGGAATATCACAGAGATATCAACACTGATAAGATATCAACTCTGATAATGACACTCATGCTTTAATGTTGACGGTAACAATACTATTACAGACATGTGCATTGAGCAATCAAGGCCAAGTCGGACAGGTTTTCCGTTCCCATGAGTATCTCCCTCTTTCTCAAGGGGAGGCCATCCTTCTTTCTCTCTTCCCAGGGTTCATTGCATCCTCTGGCCACATGCCAGTTTCACTCGTGTGCATGTTGTGTGTGAAACTCTAGTTTCACTCCAGTCATCGTCTGCCAGACAACAAAGTCAATCTAAAGATGGCTCCAGATGATTGGCTAATTACCTATTACCTAAACCACTACCCAGCTATCCAAATCCACCGTTACGGTTATGCCCTATAGACACTGTTATGACTTGACTTGACATGGCATTAGCTGTCACCTATAATGTCACTTTCTCACAAAGAGACATCGAACAAACCGTTTTTTTTTTTGTGGCAAGATGTAACTGTTTTGTGTCGTTATCTGAGGGGAGGAGGGACCCACAGTGGTTCACTGCTAATTTGGGTGGAAAGTTTACCTGCCCAGATGTAGAGATAGGTTTCGGGCCATTTCTGTGCAGTTACGTTACTTCTACCGGATATGTTAGGAAGTTACAAATGTGTCTATTCTTATAAAAAGCCATCTGAAAATCCCTACTGTACTCAAATTGGCACCAGAGTTTTATTTCAGGAAGACAAACCAACAAAGACGTAAAACAAGCCAACCTATCAGTCGTATCTACAATAGTAGCAACGTGAAAACTAGTCAACTGTAAACCGTCAGTTTTGTCTCTCTGACTAATTGCCCATGGGAAGACATACTGTGCCTGAAGGCAATCACTTCTCATTATTTTCCCACACACGCCGATCTCTCTCCCTCTCTCTCTCTCTCTCTCTCTCTCTCTCTCTCGCTCTCTCTCTCTGTCTCTCTCCCTCTCTCTCTCTCTCCCTCTGTCTCTCTCCCTCTTGACCCTATCTCTTCCCCCACTCTCTCTCTCTCTCTCTCTCTCCCTCTGTCTCTCTCCCTCTTGACCCTATCTCTACCCCCACTCTCTCTCTCTCTCTCTCTCTCTCTCTCTCTCTCCCTCTCTCTCTCTCTCTCTCTCTCTCTCTCTCCCGCTGTCTCTCTCCCTCTTGACCCTATCTCTACCCCCCCTCTCTCTCTCTCTCTCTCTCTCTCCCTCTCTCTCTCTCTCTCCCGCTGTCTCTCTCCCTCTTGACCCTCTCTACCCCCCCTCTCCCTCTCTCTGTCTCTCTCTCTCTCTCTCGCTGTCTCGCTGTCTCTCTCCCTCTTGACCCTATCTCTACCCCCCCCTCTCTCTCTCTCTCTCTCTCTCTCTCTCCCTCTCTCTCTCTCTCTCCCGCTGTCTCTCTCCCTCTTGACCCTCTCTACCCCCCCTCTCCCTCTCTCTCTCTCTCTCTCTCTCCCTCTGTCTCTCTCCCTCTTGACCCTATCTCTACCCCCTCTCTCCCCCTCTTCCCCTCTCTCTCTCTCTCTCTCTCTCTCTCCCTCTCCCTCTCCGATGAACAGAACCCGAGTTTCGACAGAGGCTGGCGTGGTTTAAAACGGTTGTTTTCTGTCGTCATTGAAGTGGTGTCTTTGAATGAATACATGGGAACAGTTTTCATGTGTGTGATTAATGCGAACAAAACAAAACAATTCAATGTAAATGTCAATCTCAATCTAACATACGTAACACATTTAAGACACAACACATTGACGATGCGCACATTAACTCTGGATAAGTGATGAACAAGGTGATTTTACATGATTTGTATCAATCAGTGGTGAAGTTGTGCCCGGAGAAGTGGGTAGACTGTCATTGTTTTAATGTTATTCTCAAACGGCCCTGTTTCCAAAAAATGATATGAGAAACACTTACGTGTACTGTGAAGGACCTAAAATGATCAATCCCATATTGGTCTATAAACAGTCAGACCAACCCAAGCTGTACTGTGAAGGACCTAAAATGATCAATCCCATATTGGTCTATAAACAGTCAGGCCAACCCAAGCTGTACTGTGAAGGACCTAAAATGATCAATCCCATATTGGTCTATAAACAGTCAGACCAACCCAAGCTGTACTGTGAAGGACCTAAAATGATCAATCCCATATTGGTCTATAAACAGTCAGGCCAACCCAAGCTGTACTGTGAAGGACCTAAAATGATCAATCCCATATTGGTCTATAAACAGTCAGACCAACCCAAGCTGTACTGTGAAGGACCGAAAATGATCAATCCCATATTGGTCTATAAACAGTCAGGCCAACCCAAGCTGTACTGTGAAGGACCTAAAATGATCAATCCCATATTGGTCTATAAACAGTCAGGCCAACCCAAGCTGTACTGTGAAGGACCTAAAATGATCAATCCCATATTGGTCTATAAACAGTCAGGCCAACCCAAGCTGTACTGTGAAGGACCGAAAATGATCAATCCCATATTGGTCTATAAACAGTCAGGCCAACCCAAGCTGTACTGTGAAGGACCGAAAATGATCAATCCCATATTGGTCTATAAACAGTCAGGCCAACCCAAGCTGTACTGTGAAGGACCTAAAATGATCAATCCCATATTGGTCTATAAACAGTCAGGCCAACCCAAGCTGTACTGTGAAGGACCGAAAATGATCAATCCCATATTGGTCTGTAAACAGTCAGGCCAACCCAAGCTGTACTGTGAAGGACCGAAAATGATCAATCCCATATTGGTCTATAAACAGTCAGGCCAACCCAAGCTGTACTGTGAAGGACCGAAAATGATCAATCCCATATTGGTCTATAAACAGTCAGGCCAACCCAAGCTGTACTGTGAAGGACCGAAAATGATCAATCCCATATTGGTCTGTAAACAGTCAGGCCAACCCAAGCTGTACTGTGAAGGACCTAAAATGATCAATCCCATATTGGTCTATAAACAGTCAGGCCAACCCAAGCTGTACTGTGAAGGACCTAAAATGATCAATCCCATATTGGTCTATAAACAGTCAGGCCAACCCAAGCTGTACTGTGAAGGACCTAAAATGATCAATCCCATATTGGTCTATAAACAGTCAGGCCAACCCAAGCTGTACTGTGAATGACCTAAAATGATCAATCCCATATTGGTCTATAAACAGTCAGGCCAACCCAAGCTGTACTGTGAAGGACCTAAAATGATCAATCCCATATTGGTCTATAAACAGTCAGGCCAACCCAAGCTGTACTGTGAAGGACCTAAAATGATCAATCCCATATTGGTCTATAAACAGTCAGGCCAACCCAAGCTGTACTGTGAAGGACCTAAAATGATCAATCCCATATTGGTCTATAAACAGTCAGGCCAACCCAAGCTGTACTGTGAAGGACCGAAAATGATCAATCCCATATTGGTCTATAAACAGTCAGACCAACCCAAGCTGTACTGTGAAGGACCGAAAATGATCAATCCCATATTGGTCTATAAACAGTCAGGCCAACCCAAGCTGTACTGTGCAGGTCAGCTAATGATCAATCCCATATTGGTCTATAAACAGTCAGGCCAACCCAAGCTGTACTGTGAAGGACCTAAAATGATCAATCCCATATTGGTCTATAAACAGTCAGGCCAACCCAAGCTGTACTGTGAATGACCTAAAATGATCAATCCCATATTGGTCTATAAACAGTCAAGCCAACCCAAGCTGTACTGTGAATGACCTAAAATGATCAATCCCATATTGGTCTAATAAACAGTCAGGCCAACCCAAGCTGTACTGTGAAGGACCTAAAATGATCAATCCCATATTGGTCTATAAACAGTCAGGCCAACCCAAGCTGTACTGTGAAGGACCTAAAATGATCAATCCCATATTGGTCTATAAACAGTCAGGCCAACCCAAGCTGTACTGTGAAGGACCTAAAATGATCAATCCCATATTGGTCTATAAACAGTCAGGCCAACCCAAGCTGTACTGTGAATGACCTAAAATGATCAATCCCATATTGGTCTATAAACAGTCAGGCCAACCCAAGCTGTACTGTGAAGGACCTAAAATGATCAATCCCATATTGGTCTATAAACAGTCAGGCCAACCCAAGCTGTACTGTGAAGGACCTAAAATGATCAATCCCATATTGGTCTATAAACAGTCAGGCCAACCCAAGCTGTACTGTGAATGACCGAAAATGATCAATCCCATATTGGTCTATAAACAGTCAGGCCAACCCAAGCTGTACTGTGAAGGACCGAAAATGATCAATCCCATATTGGTCTATAAACAGTCAGGCCAACCCAAGCTGTACTGTGAAGGACCTAAAATGATCAATCCCATATTGGTCTATAAACAGTCAGACCAACCCAAGCTGTACTGTGAATGACCGAAAATGATCAATCCCATATTGGTCTATAAACAGTCAGACCAACCCAAGCTGTACTGTGAATGACCGAAAATGATCAATCCCATATTGGTCTATAAACAGTCAGGCCAACCCAAGCTGTACTGTGAATGACCGAAAATGATCAATCCCATATTGGTCTATAAACAGTCAGGCCAACCCAAGCTGTACTGTGCAGGTCAGCTAATGATCAATCCCATATTGGTCTATAAACAGTCAGGCCAACCCAAGCTGTACTGTGAATGACCTAAAATGATCAATCCCATATTGGTCTATAAACAGTCAGGCCAACCCAAGCTGTACTGTGAAGGACCTAAAATGATCAATCCCATATTGGTCTGCAAACAGTCAGGCCAACCCAAGCTGTACTGTGCAGGTCGGCTAATGATCAATCCCATATTGGTCTATAAACAGTCAGGCCAACCCAAGCTGTACTGTGAAGGACCTAAAATGATCAATCCCATATTGGTCTATAAACAGTCAGGCCAACCCAAGCTGTACTGTGAATGACCTAAAATGATCAATCCCATATTGGTCTATAAACAGTCAGGCCAACCCAAGCTGTACTGTGAAGGACCGAAAATGATCAATCCCATATTGGTCTATAAACAGTCAGGCCAACCCAAGCTGTACTGTGAAGGACCTAAAATGATCAATCCCATATTGGTCTATAAACAGTCAGGCCAACCCAAGCTGTACTGTGAAGGACCGAAAATGATCAATCCCATATTGGTCTATAAACAGTCAGGCCAACCCAAGCTGTACTGTGAATGACCGAAAATGATCAATCCCATATTGGTCTATAAACAGTCAGGCCAACCCAAGCTGTACTGTGAATGACCGAAAATGATCAATCCCATATTGGTCTATAAACAGTCAGGCCAACCCAAGCTGTACTGTGAATGACCTAAAATGATCAATCCCATATTGGTCTATAAACAGTCAGGCCAACCCAAGCTGTACTGTGAATGACCTAAAATGATCAATCCCATATTGGTCTATAAACAGTCAGGCCAACCCAAGCTGTACTGTGAAGGACCTAAAATGATCAATCCCATATTGGTCTATAAACAGTCAGGCCAACCCAAGCTGTACTGTGAAGGACCTAAAATGATCAATCCCATATTGGTCTATAAACAGTCAGGCCAACCCAAGCTATACTGTGAATGACCGAAAATGATCAATCCCATATTGGTCTATAAACAGTCAGGCCAACCCAAGCTGTACTGTGAATGACCGAAAATGATCAATCCCATATTGGTCTATAAACAGTCAGGCCAACCCAAGCTGTACTGTGAATGACCGAAAATGATCAATCCCATATTGGTCTATAAACAGTCAGGCCAACCCAAGCTGTACTGTGAATGACCGAAAATGATCAATCCCATATTGGTCTATAAACAGTCAGGCCAACCCAAGCTGTACTGTGAATGACCTAAAATGATCAATCCCATATTGGTCTATAAACAGTCAGACCAACCCAAGCTGTACTGTGAAGGACCTAAAATGATCAATCCCATATTGGTCTATAAACAGTCAGGCCAACCCAAGCTGTACTGTGAAGGACCTAAAATGATCAATCCCATATTGGTCTATAAACAGTCAGGCCAACCCAAGCTGTACTGTGAAGGACCTAAAATGATCAATCCCATATTGGTCTATAAACAGTCAGGCCAACCCAAGCTGTACTGTGAAGGACCTAAAATGATCAATCCCATATTGGTCTATAAACAGTCAGGCCAACCCAAGCTGTACTGTGAAGGACCTAAAATGATCAATCCCATATTGGTCTATAAACAGTCAGACCAACCCAAGCTGTACTGTGAAGGACCTAAAATGATCAATCCCATATTGGTCTATAAACAGTCAGACCAACCCAAGCTGTACTGTGAAGGACCGAAAATGATCAATCCCATATTGGTCTATAAACAGTCAGGCCAACCCAAGCTGTACTGTGCAGGTCAGCTAATGATCAATCCCATATTGGTCTATAAACAGTCAGGCCAACCCAAGCTGTACTGTGAAGGACCTAAAATGATCAATCCCATATTGGTCTATAAACAGTCAGGCCAACCCAAGCTGTACTGTGAAGGACCGAAAATGATCAATCCCATATTGGTCTATAAACAGTCAGGCCAACCCAAGCTGTACTGTGCAGGTCAGCTAATGATCAATCCCATATTGGTCTATAAACAGTCAGGCCAACCCAAGCTGTACTGTGCAGGTCAGCTAATGATCAATCCCATATTGGTCTATAAACAGTCAGGCCAACCCAAGCTGTACTGTGAAGGACCTAAAATGATCAATCCCATATTGGTCTATAAACAGTCAGGCCAACCCAAGCTGTACTGTGAAGGACCTAAAATGATCAATCCCATATTGGTCTATAAACAGTCAGGCCAACCCAAGCTGTACTGTGAAGGACCTAAAATGATCAATCCCATATTGGTCTATAAACAGTCAGACCAACCCAAGCTGTACTGTGAAGGACCGAAAATGATCAATCCCATATTGGTCTATAAACAGTCAGGCCAACCCAAGCTGTACTGTGAAGGACCTAAAATGATCAATCCCATATTGGTCTATAAACAGTCAGGCCAACCCAAGCTGTACTGTGCAGGTCAGCTAATGATCAATCCCATATTGGTCTATAAACAGTCAGGCCAACCCAAGCTGTACTGTGAAGGACCTAAAATGATCAATCCCATATTGGTCTATAAACAGTCAGGCCAACCCAAGCTGTACTGTGAAGGACCTAAAATGATCAATCCCATATTGGTCTATAAACAGTCAGGCCAACCCAAGCTGTACTGTGAAGGACCTAAAATGATCAATCCCATATTGGTCTTTAAACAGTCAGGCCAACCCAAGCTGTACTGTGAAGGACCTAAATTGATCAATCCCATATTGGTCTGCAAACAGTCAGGCCAACCCAAGCTGTACTGTGCAGGTCGGCTAATGATCAATCCCATATTGGTCTATAAACAGTCAGGCCAACCCAAGCTGTACTGTGAAGGACCTAAAATGATCAATCCCATATTGGTCTATAAACAGTCAGGCCAACCCAAGCTGTACTGTGCAGGTCAGCTAATGATCAATCCCATATTGGTCTATAAACAGTCAGACCAACCCAAGCTGTACTGTGCAGGTCGGCTAATAGTAGGTCTACAATTGAAATAGATCAATTAGCCTGTCAACTGAGGCAGAAATGCACCAATTTACCATTTTTTGGGGAGGTTTTTGCTCTCAAAGTCACACTTTGTAAATAAAATAAAAATACAAAAATGAGATTTTCCAAGTCCACAACATTGTTTAAACCACATCAGGAAAACACTTTTGAGGTCCGAGAAATTTGATTTATTTTGTGTAGTTACCCTTTAATTCAAGTCAATTTAATTCACCTAGTACTGTTGTTGGGTTAGCAGTGTTTCTGTAGTACAGGCACCTGGTACTGTTGTTGGGTTAGCAGTGTTTCTGTAGTACAGGCACCTGGTACTGTTGTTGGGTTAGCAGTGTTTCTGTAGTACAGGCACCTAGTACTGTTGTTGGGTTAGCAGTGTTTCTGTAGTACAGGCACCTAGTACTGTTGTTGGGTTAGCAGTGTTTCTGTAGTACAGGCACATAGCACTGTTGTTGGGTTAGCAGCGTTTCTGTAGTACAGTCACCTAGTACTGTTGTTGGGTTAGCAGTGTTTCTGTAGTCCAGGCACCTAGTACTGTTGTTGGGTTAGCTGTATTTCTGTAGTACAGACACCTAGTACTGTTGTTGGGTTAGCAGTGTTTCTGTAACACACATGAGATGGAGTTTGCCAGACAAAACAGCCACTGGATTGATGCAAGTAGTCATGATATCAGTCTGACAGGTAAGTATAGGCTACTGTGTAGCTGGTGAACATTTAATAGAGAAGGTTTTTGGGAAAGCCTTTCCATCTATCAGAAGACAGTTAGGTCTATCATTACTATCTCTATATTTTATCTGTTCCTATATTGAGGCATACAAATCTGTCGTTCTGCCCCTGAACAAGGCAGTTAACCCACTGTTCCTAGGCCGTCATTGAAAATAAGAATTTGTTCTTAACTGACTTGCCTAGTTAAATAAAGATAAAGATAACATGTCTTACCTTGCTTCAAAGTAGCCTAAAGACAAAATCCCACCATAGAAATGTTAAGTGAAATATTTTAAAAAGACTTCCTCATATACGATCTATTGTTTTCTTTCAACTTTTATTTCGTTGTCCAGCAGCCAAAGGCATTATCTTATCTTATCAAAGGCATTATCTTAGGCATTATCTTAGTCATATTAGCATCCCACGCTAGTTATTTCATCTTTAGATCTCCCCTCAACTATAAAAATGTTGAGGAATATACACTGACTTTACCTAACATTAGGAACACCTTCCTAGAATCATCACCCCCCCCCCCCCCGCCCATCAAAATCATGCTAGAGTGTCATCTTGTTATTTATGCCATCTAAGCTATATACTTGGCCATTTAACAGAGTCGTGCTGGAGTGTTAGAGTAATTCTAAGTATGGCACCAACCAAGATTGCCTAGTACATTTAACACCTAGAGGCTGATGAGCTGATTACCACTTCAAACAACCAATCAGAGAGTCATTACACACACTCACTGACGACCCTGGGCAACCCTGGCCTGGACTCAGGACAATATCAACGCTTCACGAGGCACACACACATACACACACGCACACACACACACACACACACACACACACACACACACACACACACACACACACACACACACACACACACACACACACACACACACACACACACACACACACACACACACACACACACACACACACACACACACACACACACACACACACACACACACACACACACACACACACACACACACACACACACACACACACACACACACTCCCTCTCCCCCCCACACACGCGCACACACACACACACACACACACACACACACACACACACACACACACACACACACACACACACACAACACACACACACACACACACACACACACACACACACACACACACACACACACACACACACACACACAGCACCCTCACGACTCATCATAGTTTTGGACAGGGTGCTGTGAAGGACATCGTTCAGGGAATAAATAAAGTATATTCTGCTACCAGGTGATGTAATTAACCTGCAGTACTATACACAGACAGACTACTACAGTACTATATACAGACAGGCTACTACAGTACTATATACAGACAGGCTACTACAGTACTATACACAGACAGACTACTACAGTACTATATACAGACAGTCTACTACAGTACTATATACAGACAGGCTACTACAGTACTATATACAGACAGGCTACTACAGTACTATATACAGACAGGCTACTACAGTACTATATACAGACAGGCTACTACAGTACTATATACAGACAGTCTACTACAGTACTATATACAGACAGACTACTACAGTACTATATACAGACAGTCTACTACAGTACTATATACAGACAGACTACTACAGTACTATATACAGACAGGCTACTACAGTACTATATACAGACAGGCTACTACAGTACTATATACAGACAGTCTACTACAGTACTATATACAGACAGTCTACTACAGTACTATATACAGACAGGCTACTACAGTACTATATACAGACAGACTACTACAGTACTATACACAGACAGACTACTACAGTACTATATACAGACAGGCTACTACAGTACTATACACAGACAGACTACTACAGTACTATATACAGACAGGCTACTACAGTACTATATACAGACAGACTACTACAGTACTATATACAGACAGTCTACTACAGTACTATATACAGACAGGCTACTACAGTACTATATACAGACAGGCTACTACAGTACTATACACAGACAGACTACTACAGTACTATATACAGACAGGCTACTACAGTACTATATACAGACAGGCTACTACAGTACTATATACAGACAGACTACTACAGTACTATATACAGACAGACTACTACAGTACTATATACAGACAGTCTACTACAGTACTATATACAGACAGGCTACTACAGTACTATATACAGACAGACCACTACAGTACTATATACAGACAGTCTACTACAGTACTATATACAGACAGGCTACTACAGTACTATATACAGACAGGCTACTACAGTACTATATACAGACAGACTACTACAGTACTATATACAGACAGTCTACTACAGTACTATATACAGACAGACTACTACAGTACTATATACAGACAGGCTACTACAGTACTATATACAGACAGACTACTACAGTACTATATACAGACAGTCTACTACAGTACTATATACAGACAGGCTACTACAGTACTATATACAGACAGACTACTACAGTACTATATACAGACAGTCTACTACAGTACTATATACAGACAGACTACTACAGTACTATATACAGACAGGCTACTACAGTACTATATACAGACAGGCTACTACAGTACTATATACAGACAGACTACTACAGTACTATATACAGACAGTCTACTACAGTACTATATACAGACAGGCTACTACAGTACTATATACAGACAGGCTACTACAGTACTATACACAGACAGACTACTACAGTACTATATACAGACAGACTACTACAGTACTATATACAGACAGTCTGCTGCAGCCCTCATCAGAACCTATTAGGTTAACAATAACAACTTGAATATATTTTGGGTGGATTTTATAATGCTATAATTTATTTATTTATTTATAATACTATAATGGTATAGTTCTATGGTATAATGCTATGGTATAATGCTATGGTATATAACTATGGGATAGTGCTATGGTATAATACTATGGTATAATACTATGGTATAATGCTATGGTATAGTGCTATGGTATAATACTATGGTATAATACTATGGTATAATGCTATGGTATAATGCTATGGTATAATACTATGGTATAATGCTATGGTATAATGCTATGGTATATAACTATGGTATAATACTATGGTATAATGCTATGGTATAATACTATGGTATAATGCTATGGTATAATGCTATGGTATAGTGCTATGGTATAATACTATGGTATAATGCTATGGTATAGTGCTATGGTATAGTGCTATGGTATAATGCTATGGTATAATGCTATGGTATAATACTATGGTATAATGCTATGGTATAGTGCTATGGTATAGTGCTATGTATCCAACGTACAACAGGTAGTATATAACGATGAGAACCCCTTAGTGTTATCATTAGATATGGTGAATACAAAGCAGCGCCATTATTACCACCATTATTATCAGCCAATCCAGAGGACGCATTTAAACCACTCCACATGTTTTACAGAGCAGATCACTGATTAACGATCGTTGTCATTGTTGACCTACAGACACCTCAGAGAGCGAGGTGTGAGAGTCAGAGACAAACCCAGCTCTAAGAACGCTCGTCTCCGTCTGTGTGGACAGAGATATTGTTCTAACAACAGATGTAGTGGAGTCTGATGTGTGGACAGAGTTTGAATGTAAATACTGACATTGTGATGAGAGAGAGAGACAGAGAGAGAGAGAGAGAGAGAGAGAGAGAGAGAGAGAGAGAGAGACAGAGAGACAGAGAGAGAGAGAGAGAGAGAGAGAAAAGAAAAGGGCAACCAGTGAAGAACAAACACCATTGTAAATACAACCCATATTTATGCTTATTTATTTTCCCTTGTGTACTTTAACTATTTGTACATTGTTACAACACTGTATATATATATATATATATATATATATATATATATAATATGACATTTGTAATGTCTTTATTGTTTTGAAACTTCTGTATGTGTAATGTTTACTGTTCATTTGTATTGTTCATTTCACTTTTGTATATTATCTACCTCACTTGCTTTGGCAATGTCAACACGTTTCCCATGCCAATAAAGCCCTTGAATTGAATTGAATTGAATTGAGAGAGAGAATGTGTTCTGTCCGGAGCCTGACACCAGATGGTCATTGCTTCATCATCACCTAGGTGTCAGATACACACTGATTGCTGTTGATTAGGAGAAAGACTCCTCCTACTGTGTTATCAACAGAACGTTGTCTGTGTAGCACCATTGTTCTCCATGTTAAATGTCAAATTCTCCCAAACTACAGAAATGGTCTTCTTTCCTTGAGGTTTGTTCTTCCCATGACCACTGCTACTGTAGGTCAAAGGTCACGCTTTTACATCATGGTTTTCTATTTCAGTCATCTTGTCCATTTAGACCAGAAGTAATGAAGGAAAGGTGATGAGGAGATGAGGATAGGGAGCTATTGTGACAAGACAGTAAAGCTCCTGTGGGATGAGGAGATGAGGAGATGAGGATAGGGAACTATTGTGACAGGACAGTAGAGCTCTATACCTGTGGGATGAGGAGATGAGGATAGGGAACTATTGTGACAGGACAGTAGAGCTCTATACCTGTGGGATGAGGAGATGAGGATAGGGAGCTATTGTGACAGGACAGTAGAGCTCTATACCTGTGGGATGAGGAGATGGGGATAGGGAACTATTGTGACAGGACAGTAGAGCTCTATACCTGTGGGATGAGGAGATGAGGATAGGGAACTATTGTGACAGGACAGTAGAGCTCTATACCTGTGGGATCCTTGGTTTCATGAAAAATGACAGAGAAAAACTGATTGGCTGGAAGATCCCAGAGTAGGAGTGTCCTTGTCTGGGAATCAGGTGGGGGTGATGTTCTCACACTGGGGGATATGTGTGTGTGTGTGTGTGTGTGTGTGTGTGTGTGTGTGTGTGTGTGTGTGTGTTGTGACAAACACAAGACACACGTTAGATAAGTGGCGCAAGGGCAAGTGAGGACATGATGCCGCCACCACCAAAACAACCAACATCGTTCCAAGTGAGTACACACACACACACACACACACACACACACACACACACACACACACACACACACACACACACACACACACACACACACACACACACACACACACACACACCTCCTTTCCCAACAGTGAGAGACATTGATGACATTGACAGGAGCGTTTGTTGATACACAGAGGTTAGTCTCGGTGGGTATTAGTTTGTGCTACAGATCAGCTTTCCCACGACAGACTCCTAAAGACATGTTATGACACGTTGTGACTGACTCGATGAAGTGGACATTAGTCATAGGACATCCTATTGCTCTGGGTGATTCATGTCTTACAGTCTGTTATACTATATCCCAGTGGGTGATTCATGTTCTGTTACACTATATCCCAGTGGTTGATTCATGTCTTACAGTCTGTTATACTATATCCCAGTGGTTGATTCATGTCTTACAGTCTGTTATACTATATCTCAGTGGTTGATTCATGTCTTACAGTCTGTTATACTATATCCCAGTGGTTGATTCATGTCTTACAGTCTGTTATACTATATCCCAGTGGTTGATTCATGTCTTACAGTCTGTTATACTATATCTCAGTGGTTGATTCATGTCTTACAGTCTGTTATACTATATCCCAGTGGTTGATTCATGTCTTACAGTCTGTTATACTATATCTCAGTGGTTGATTCATGTCTTACAGTCTGTTATACTATATCCCAGTGGTTGATTCATGTCTTACAGTCTGTTATACTATATCCCAGTGGTTGATTCATGTCTTACAGTCTGTTATACTATATCCCAGTGGTTGATTCATGTCTTACAGTCTGTTATACTATATCCCAGTGGTTGATTCATGTCTTACAGTCTGTTATACTATATCCCAGTGGTTGATTCATGTCTTACAGTCTGTTATACTATATCCCAGTGGTTGATTCATGTCTTACAGTCTGTTATACTATATCCCAGTGGTTGATTCATGTCTTACAGTCTGTTATACTATATCTCAGTGGTTGATTCATGTCTTACAGTCTGTTATACTATATCCCAGTGGTTGATTCATGCCCTCTGTCTCTGTCTCTGCATCTGTCTCTGCATCTGTCTCTGTCTCTGCATCTGTCTCTGTCATTGTCTCTGTCTCTGTCTCTGCATCTGTCTCTGCATCTGTCTCTGTCTCTGTCTCTGCATCTGTCTCTGTCTCTGCATCTGTCTCTGTCTCTGCATCTGTCTCTGTCTCTGCATCTGTCTCTGTCTCTGTCTCTGCATCTGTCTCTGTCTCTGCATCTGTCTCTGTCTCTGCATCTGCATCTGTCTCTGTCTCTGTCTCTGCCTCTGCATCTGTCTCTGTCTCTGTCTCTGTCTCTGCATCTGTCTCTGTCTCTGTCTCTGTCTCTGTCTCTGCATCTGTCTCTGCATCTGTCATGATTGGTGAGGTGAGAAAATCTAAAGCCTCTGTATTTTGTTGTATTATATAATTACATTTACATTTAGTAGACACTTTTCCAGAGCTTACAGTATAATAATATCTCGTTTGTATCTCACTAGATGGTCAACAGGCAGGCAATTTAAATACAATACAGGTCATCAGAATAGACTAGACTTGAATAGAATACTTTGTTGTCTGATCTCTTTGCATTCTCATACAGCTTACTCTAACATAACCACACAGTCAGTGAGAGAGTGAGAGTGAGAGTGAGAGTGAGAGAGAGAGAGAGAGAGAGAGAGAGAGAGAGAGAGAGAGAGAGAGAGAGAGAGAGAGAGAGCCCCCACAGGTCAAAGCTGGGAAGCTGTAGCGTCTAGACAGAAGGAGATTCCTTTACCAGTGCACAGGGGCAGCGGGTATCCTAGCGTTTAAGAGTGTTGGGCCAATAGCTGAAAGGTCACTGGTTCGAATCCCGATACGAGTGGAAAATCAGTTGATGTGCCCTTGAGCAAGGCACTTTACCCTAATTGCTTCGGTAAGTCTCTCTGGATAAGAGAGTCTGCTAAATGACTCACAACTGTAAGTCTCTCTGGATAAGAGAGTCTGTTAAATGACTCACTACTGTAGTGGCTCTGGATCAGAGAGTCTGTTAAATGACTCACTACTGTAGTGGCTCTGGATCAGAGAGTCTGTTAAATGACTCACTACTGTAAGTCTCTCTGGATAAGAGAGTCTGATAAATGACTCACTACTGTAGTGGCTCTGGATCAGAGAGTCTGATAAATGACTCACTACTGTAGTGGCTCTGGATCAGAGAGTCTGTTAAATGACTCACTACTGTAGTGTCTCTGGATCAGAGAGTCTGATAAATGACTCACTACTGTAGTGTCTCTGGATCAGAGAGTCTGTTAAATGACTCACTACTGTAGTGGCTCTGGATCAGAGAGTCTGTTAAATGACTCACTACTGTAAGTCTCTCTGGATAAGAGAGTCTGTTAAATGACTCACTACTGTAAGTCTCTCTGGATAAGAGAGTCTGATAAATGACTCACTACTGTAAGCCTCTCTGGATAAGAGAGTCTGTTAAATGACTCACTACTGTAAGCCTCTCTGGATAAGAGAGTCTGTTAAATGACTCACTACTGTAAGTCTCTCTGGATAAGAGAGTCTGATAAATGACTCACTACTGTAAGCCTCTCTGGATAAGAGAGTCTGTTAAATGACTCACTACTGTAAGTCTCTCTGGATAAGAGAGTCTGATAAATGACTCACTACTGTAAGCCTCTCTGGATAAGAGAGTCTGTTAAATGACTCACTACTGTAAGTCTCTCTGGATCAGAGAGTCTGTTAAATGACTCACTAAAAACTTATTTTCCACCATAATTTGCAAATAAATTAATTAAAAATCCTACAATGTGATTTTCTGGATTTTTCTGGATTTTTTCCTCATTTTGTCTGTCATAGTTGAAGTGTACCTATGATGAAAATTACAGGCCTCTCTCATCTTTTTAAGTGGGAGAACTTGCACAATTGGTGGCTGACTAAATACTTTTTGTTGCCCCACTGTAGCAGGCAAAATCCCCCAACATTCATCTGCCATTTTTCCACGTCAGATATTCCACAACAGCTCAGTTTAGTTCAGTGTTTGCATTCCATTGATAGTCTCTTTCTTATAATCATTGTAATTTTCCAGCGATGTTGAGCATGGCGTTCTTAATTACACAATGTAGTAAGTTCCTCTCATCCTGTTCATGCCACCTGTCTCGTCTTTAACTGTCTGTACCATTATGTCTCAGAGTGGAAAAAGTACGCAAAACCTCTGTGAAGTCTGTCTAGTCGGTCTTCAGTTGTTACGGGACACTGAATGATGTTATGTTTGATAGATTAGGGGAGGGTTTCGCTTCACCCGTATTAAAAACACACCTATAGCTCCAGAAAATACTTGTGTTACATACGTAATACACGCTACGTGTGACGTCACTGACAGCCAACGGTCAGAAGACCGGGTGGCCAGGGAAGGAAACCTCCAAAACATCCCTGGTACACGAGATCAGGGATGGGCAACTCCAGTCCTCAGCAGCCTGATTGGAGTCACACTTTTGCCTCAAGGCCCCAGCTAACACACCAATAATCACCTAATCATGATGTTCAGTTTAGAATGACATTTGATTAATCAGCTGTGTTTGCTAGGGATGGAGACAAAGCGTGAGACCAATCAGGCTCTCGAGGACTGGAGTTGCCCACCCCTACACTAGGCGAAAGAAGTCCCAGGCCAGGAACATTATCTGTAAACTTCCTGTGTGTGATCCTGTGAGGAACACATTATGACTGCATTTCGAAGCTCTTCCTATACATTTATAAAATACGGTAATGAGACGACGTGCTTGGTTATAAATGTTTATAGCAAGTATGTTAATATATAAGGATATTCCTACATTATGGGGGGAGAGTCGCCATTATAAAGCAGCATCAGTAACAATGGTCACTTCCTGTTCAACAGGAAGTAAATACCTCACGTGGGTTTTCTGTCTGCTGGTTGTGTCATGATCATACCTGTCTGTACGGGTCATTAATAAAAAAAAAACACTATCGGGACAACAAAACTCCCCCCCCAAAAAAAAAAAATCTCCCTCTTTTCAACTGTTATGCTCAAAAAAGTAATCAATCATGGTTTCATCATAGCCAACGATGTCATTTGGTGTCAAAGTCATTCTTGGCAGTGGCTGTCTCAAGGCAAAGGGTGCATCCCTATACAGTCACTACTGAGCGCTATAGAGAAGAGGATGCATCCCTATACAGTCACTACTGAGCGCTATAGAGAAGAGGATGCATCCCTATACAGTCACTACTGAGCGCTATAGAGAAGAGGATGCATCCCTATACAGTCACTACTGAGCGCTATAGAGAAGAGGATGCATCCCTATACAGTCACTACTGAGCGCTATAGAGAAGAGGATGCATCCCTATACAGTCACTACTGAGCGCTATAGAGAAAAGGATGCATCCCTATACAGTCACTACTGAGCACTACAGGGAAGAGGATGCATCCCTATATACAGTCACTACTGAGCGCTATAGAGAAGAGGATGCATCCCTATATACAGTCACTACTGAGAGCTACAGGGAAGAGGATGCATCCCTATACAGTCACTACTGAGCGCTATAGAGAAGAGGATGCATCCCTATACAGTCACTACTGAGCGCTATAGAGAAAAGGATGCATCCCTATACAGTCACTACTGAGAGCTACAGGGAAGAGGATGCATCCCTATACAGTCACTCCTGAGAGCTATAGAGAAGAGGATGCATCCCTATACAGTCACTACTGAGCACTACAGGGAAGAGGATGCATCCCTATATACAGTCACTACTGAGCGCTATAGAGAAGAGGATGCATCCCTATATACAGTCACTACTGAGAGCTACAGGGAAGAGGATGCATCCCTATATACAGTCACTACTGAGCGCTATAGAGAAGAGGATGCATCCCTATATACAGTCACTACTGAGAGCTACAGGGAAGAGGATGCATCCCTATACAGTCACTCCTGAGAGCTACAGGGAAGAGGATGCATCCCTATATACAGTCACTACTGAGAGCTACAGGGAAGAGGATGCATCCCTATATACAGTCACTACTGAGCGCTATAGAGAAGAGGATGCATCCCTATATACAGTCACTACTGAGAGCTACAGGGAAGAGGATGCATCCCTATACAGTCACTCCTGAGAGCTACAGGGAAGAGGATGCATCCCTATACAGTCACTACTGAGAGCTACAGGGAAGAGGATGCATCCCTATACAGTCACTACTGAGAGCTGTAGGGAAGAGGATGCATCCCTATACAGTCACTCCTGAGAGCTACAGGGAAGAGGATGCATCCCTATACAGTCACTACTGAGAGCTGTAGGGAAGAGGATGCATCCCTATACAGTCACTACTGAGAGCTGTAGGGAAGAGGATGCATCCCTATACAGTCACTACTGAGCGCTATAGAGAAAAGGATGCATCCCTATACAGTCACTACTGAGCGCTATAGGGAAGAGGATGCATCCCTATACAGTCACTACTGAGCGCTATAGAGAAGAGGATGCATCCCTATATACAGTCACTACTGAGAGCTGTAGGGAGGAGGATGCATCCCTATACAGTCACTACTGAGCGCTATAGGGAAGAGGATGCAAAGACAGACACCATGGCAAATCAAATCAAATTTTATTTGTCACGTACACATGGTGAGCAGATGTCAATGTGAGTGTAGCGAAATGCTTTGTGCCTCTAGTTCCGACAATGCAGTAATAACCAACGAGTAATCTAACAATTCCCCAACAACTACCTAATACACACATCTAAAGGGGTGAATGAGAATATGTACATATATATGTGGATGAGCGAGGGCAGAGCGGCATAAGCAAGGTACAATAGATGGTATAAAATACAGTATATACATGTGATATGAGTAAAGTAAGATATCTAAACATGATTAAAGTGGCATTGTTTAAAGTTGACTCGTGATTCATTTATTAAAGTGGCCAGTGATTGGGTCTCAATGTAGGCAGCAGCCTCTCTGAGTTAGTGATGGCTGTTTAACAGTGTTGGCCTTGAGATAGAAGCTGTTTTTCAGTCTCTCGGTCCCTGCTTTGATGCACCTGTACTGACCTTGCCTTCTGGATGATAGCGGGGTGAACAGGCAGTGGCTCGGGTGGTTGTTGTCCTTGATGATCTTTTTTTTGGCCTTCCTGTGACATCGGGTGGTGTAGGTGTCCTGGAGGGCAGGTAGTTTGATGCGTTGTGCAGACCTCACTACCCTCTGGAGAGCCTTACGGTTGTGGGCGGAGCAGTTGCCGTACCAGGCGGTGATACAGCCCGACAGGATGCTCTCGATTGTGCATCTGTAGAGGTTTGTCAGGGTTTTGGAGCATGTGGGTACAACAGACTGGGATAGGAGGCGATTGAATATGTCCGTAAACACACCAGCCAGCACCAATGATATAACGTCCTACACTCTGACAGAATGCAGTGATCGGACCAGGCACACTGCTTTACATGAGGCAATACTTCTTCACAGAGTGACTGGGGTTTTATGGCCCTTAATCACGCCTCTGCTTACTACACCTTAAGTACCTGCACAGGTGAGTAGTCCTGCTATTCTCAATGAGACTGCTGGGGGAAGACAGAGTTCCTATGGAGGTCTGTATCATGCACACACACACACACACACAGTTCTATACTTAATCTGGCTAGCAGAAGCATTAGCCTCCTACAAATAGAAACTAATGGAGAATGATGCTATCCCTATTGCCCCTTGTTGCTGCATGCTCACCAGACAGGCTGGGCAGGCTGAGTAAAGTGAAATCCATCCCAAAGCTGGTAGAACAGAGAGTCACAGAGGCACCACAGCCAGTCTGACAGGTAGCACTGACTAGCACACCTCACTGGAGAGGGAGGGCGGGCGTGGGAAAGAGGCCGAGCAGCTTATTTTACAAGGGTTTCATTTCAACGTCATTTACATTCAAAAAGTAGGCAGTTACATTGAACGTACTACGTTGGATAATGACTGGACGTGCAGAGGTTACACCGTGATCATAGACATACTCAATTACAAGGGCAAACAACCACAATATGTATAGTAGAGTCTTGTCACACACTTCTTAACGAATGGTCGACTTTAGACATCAGACACTGTGGGAGGAGCAGGCTGAGGCTGAGAGGTTTGAACAGAGAACCCTGGGTAAATATGGCAACATCCGCCCGCATTGACTAACACTGAGACTGACATGTACGTATGAGGGGATGAGTGGAGGCCACCGGACTTTCCTGTCCTGCCCAGGGAAGGGAACCCGTCTCTGGGTAAACATAAACCAAATCCCCTGTCAACTGATTAAATAAAACAGGACTAGAAACACCCTGGTTAAGATCCAAGCCAGTGTTGTTAGGTTATTGTGCTGGTAAGGGGCTGGAATGTTGTGAGTGTGTGTAGATGGATATACAGAAGCCCTATACACACACATACGGCCTACGCTTTCTGTAAACAATTTGTCCACTGAAAAACTAAATCTCTCAATCACTGACATAACATTGGCTACAGATGTAGGATCTTAATTTGATCCGGATTGCTGCAGAAGGAAAATAATCCTGCAGCAACAGGAAATGTGATGCATTATGTGGAGTATAATCAACTGACATTTTCTGCTACATTTGTTGTGAGGGCAAATCAAGTCTGAAATTTACAAGTGGAAAATACAAACTTCAGAAGCCTTTTCAAACCTCAAATACACGACAAGTTTTACATTTCCCTGGGGTGATCAAATTAAGATCCTACAGCTGTGTGGCCCAATGTGCCCCATTGGGATTCAACACAGGTCTACTGTGCACCAAAAGACTGTGCTATCCTGATGAGCTAAAGCCTAACATGACGACAAACTGTATGTTGTCTGGATGTAAGGTACCGTCTGGGAACGATGACGTCATCACACGTTAATATTTCAACATCCTCACCCGTCTCCTCTAACGCTTCTATTGTCAATGTTGATTCACCAGACCTAAAGACCCGGAGGGACGATGCCCTCTGAGACGTTGAGGAGCAGGTGCATCATCTGAATAAAGAGAATGTAGAGCTTTCTTTTTGGGTGAGAGTGCAGTTCACTAGGACACCGAGGACTGATGTTACCGACAGATCACACTGGACTAGAAAAGCCTGACAAACACAGTCAGAATGGAGACAAAGAAGACAAGGTGGAAGGAGGAGGGAGAAAGAGACAGAGAAATAGGAGGTGGAAGGAGGAGGGAGAAAGAGACAGAGAAATAGAGAAGCATTATTAGAAATTGTGAGGGAGGAAATGTATTTTGTGAAGGAGAGAGATTGTGAAGAAAGAAAAAGAGAACAATAGATTACAAAGATGGCAGTTAGAAGTTTATTTGAATACACAAGGCTCAGGTGACTTGAGAGAGAGAGAGAGAGAGAGAGAGAGAGAGAGAGAGAGAGAGAGAGAGAGAGAGAGAGAGAGAGAGAGAGAGAGAGAGAGATAGAGAGAGAGAGAGAGAGAGACAGAGAAAGAGAGAAAGAGAGAGACAGAGAGAGAGACACAGAGAGAGACAGAGACAGAGAGAGACAGAGAGAGAGACACAGAGAGAGACAGAGACAGAGAGAGACAGAGAGAGAGACACAGAGAGAGACAGAGAGAGACAGAGAGAGACAGAGAGAGAGAGAGAGAGACAGAGAGAGAGAGAGAGAGAGAGAGAGAGAGAGAGAGAGAGAGAGAGAGAGAGAGAGAGAGAGAGAGAGAGAGAGAGAGACAGAGAGAGAGATGGTGTTAGTCTCCACAATTCAGAGGTTAAATGCCTACTCTTCGCAGATGACCTATGCCTGCTGTCACCCACAGCACATGGCCTACAGCAGAACCTGGACCTGCTAGAGCAGTACTGCCAGACTGCTGGCCCCTGGTAGTAAACCCCCACAGCACATGGCCTACAGCAGAACCTGGACCTACTAGAGCAGTACTGCCAGACCTGGGCCCTGGCAGTAAACCCCCACAGCACATGGCCTACAGCAGAACCTGGACCTACTAGAGCAGTACTGCCAGACCTGGGCCCTGGTAGTAAACCCCCACAGCACATGGCCTACAGCAGAACCTGGACCTGCTAGAGCAGTACTGCCAGACCTGGGCCCTGGCAGTAAACCCCCACAGCACATGGCCTACAGCAGAACCTGGACCTGCTAGAGCAGTACTGCCAGACCTGGCCCCTGGTAGTAAACCCCCACAGCACATGGCCTACAGCAGAACCTGGACCTACTAGAGCAGTACTGCCAGACTGCTGGCCCCTGGTAGTAAACCCCCACAGCACATGGCCTACAGCAGAACCTGGACCTACTAGAGCAGTACTGCCAGACCTGGGCCCTGGCAGTAAACACCCACAGCACATGGCCTACAGCAGAACCTGGACCTACTAGAGCAGTACTGCCAGACTGCTGGCCCCTGGTAGTAAACCCCCACAGCACATGGCCTACAGCAGAACCTGGACCTACTAGAGCAGTACTGCCAGACCTGGGCCCTGGCAGTAAACCCCCACAGCACATGGCCTACAGCAGAACCTGGACCTACTAGAGCAGTACTGCCAGACCTGGGCCCTGGTAGTAAACCCCCACAGCACATGGCCTACAGCAGAACCTGGACCTGCTAGAGCAGTACTGCCAGACCTGGGCCCTGGTAGTAAACCCCCACAGCACATGGCCTACAGCAGAACCTGGACCTGCTAGAGCAGTACTGTCAGACCTGGGCCCTGGCAGTAAACCCCCACAGCACATGGCCTACAGCAGAACCTGGACCTGCTAGAGCAGTACTGCCAGACTGCTGGCCCCTGGTAGTAAACCCCCACAGCACATGGCCTACAGCAGAACCTGGACCTACTAGAGCAGTACTGCCAGACTGCTGGGCCCTGGCAGTAAACCCCCACAGCACATGGCCTACAGCAGAACCTGGACCTACTAGAGCAGTACTGCCAGACCTGGGCCCTGGCAGTAAACCCCCACAGCACATGGCCTACAGCAGAACCTGGACCTGCTAGAGCAGTACTACCAGACCTGGGCCCTGGTAGTAAACCCCCACAGCACATGGCCTACAGCAGAACCTGGACCTACTAGAGCAGTACTGCCAGACTGCTGGCCCCTGGTAGTAAACCCCCACAGCACATGGCCTACAGCAGAACCTGGACCTACTAGAGCAGTACTGCCAGACTGCTGGCCCCTGGTAGTAAACCCCCACAGCACATGGCCTACAGCAGAACCTGGACCTACTAGAGCAGTACTGCCAGACTGCTGGCCCCTGGTAGTAAACCCCCACAGCACATGGCCTACAGCAGAACCTGGACCTGCTAGAGCAGTACTGCCAGACCTGGGCCCTGGTAGTAAACCCCCACAGCACATGGCCTACAGCAGAACCTGGACCTACTAGAGCAGTACTGCCAGACTGCTGGCCCCTGGTAGTAAACCCCCACAGCACATGGCCTACAGCAGAACCTGGACCTACTAGAGCAGTACTGCCAGACTGCTGGCCCCTGGTAGTAAACCCCCACAGCACATGGCCTACAGCAGAACCTGGACCTGCTAGAGCAGTACTGCCAGACCTGGGCCCTGGTAGTAAACCCCCACAGCACATGGCCTACAGCAGAACCTGGACCTACTAGAGCAGTACTGCCAGACTGCTGGCCCCTGGTAGTAAACCCCCACAGCACATGGCCTACAGCAGAACCTGGACCTACTAGAGCAGTACTGCCAGACCTGGGCCCTGGTAGTAAACCCCCACAGCACATGGCCTACAGCAGAACCTGGACCTACTAGAGCAGTACTGCCAGACTGCTGGCCCCTGGTAGTAAACCCCCACAGCACATGGCCTACAGCAGAACCTGGACCTACTAGAGCAGTACTGCCAGACCTGGCCCCTGGTAGTAAACCCCCACAGCACATGGCCTACAGCAGAACCTGGACCTACTAGAGCAGTACTGTCAGACCTGGGCCCTGGTAGTAAACCCCCACAGCACATGGCCTACAGCAGAACCTGGACCTACTAGAGCAGTACTGCCAGACCTGGGCCCTGGCAGTAAACCCCAAAGGACTAAAACAACGATTTTCCAGAGAAGATCCAGATCTCAGGGAGTTAGAACAAAGTTCTCAATTGGTACAAAATATATAGAGCACTGCACACACTACAATTACTTAGGTTTAAAAATAAGCTCAACTGGACACCTTAATGAGTCAGTGAATGAACAGAGAGAGAAAGCACGCAGGGAATTCTACACCATTAAAAAACTAATTCTAATTGAAATACCTATTAAAATGAGTCTAAAACTAATTGAATGTGTCATTGAACCAATTGCACTTTATGGCAGCGAGGTGTGGGGTCCACTTGCAAAACAATACATGCAGGGCAGAATTAGGCCAATATCCACTAATAATAAAAACTCAAAAAAGAGTAATTAAGTTTTGGAAACATCTAAAATACAGTGACCCCCTCTCATATCATTACCAAGCCCTGCAATGCCAAGAGCTGAGCAAAGATTGGGAAACACAATCACAAGCACAAAGCAAAAAGCAGTGCTATCTGGCCCTAATTCGACAGTACAAGGTGGCTAACTATTTGACCATGGTTACTGATCAAAACCTTAGAAAAACCTTGACAAAGTACAGGCTCAGCGAGCACAGCCTTGCCATTGAGAAGGGTAGACACAGGAAAACCTGGCTCCCTGTAGAGGAAAGGCTGTGCAACCACTGCACAACAGCAGAACCAATATGCAATATGTACATTTTCACGTCATGCCAATAAAGCAAATAGAATTTAATTGACAGACAGACAGACAGACAGACAGACAGACAGACAGACAGACAGACAGATCCAGACAGACAGATCCAGACAGACAGACAGACAGACAGACAGACAGACAGACAGACAGACAGACAGATCCAGACAGACAGACAGACAGACAGACAGACAGACAGACAGACAGACAGATCCAGACAGACAGACAGACAGACAGACAGACAGACAGACAGACAGACAGACAGACAGACAGAGAAAGTGAGAGAGTAACCTGTGTATATAGTGTGTACAATACAATAACCCACCCACTCATACTCAGTGAAGCAAGGAGATTAGTTTAGAGATACAATAATAACTGAGCCAAATATCAAACGGACATCCAGGTACACTTGGAACACGAAGGAGGGAGGCAAAGATTTGGTTTACAGGATTTTCTAATTAATAAACAATTCCATGTGTCATCATGAGTCAAGACTACAGTCACCACATGCTGATGGAAACTACTAAGACAATGAGCATATTAGTGAATTGATTTATACACGTTTAATAGACATGATAGACTGGAAAGACAGAGAGACAAACACAGAGAGAGAGAGAGAGAGAGAGAGAGAGAGAGAGAGAGAGAGAGAGAGACAGCGACAGAGACAGAGAGACAGAGAAAGAGAGAAAGAGAGAAAGAGAGAGAGAGAGAGAGAGAGAGAGAGAGACAGAGAGAGAGAGAGAGAGAGAGAGAGAGAGAGAGAGAGAGACAGAGAGAGAGAGAGAGAGAGAGAGAGAGAGAGAGAGAGACAGACAGAGAGACAGAGAAAGAGAGAAAGAGAGAGACAG
The DNA here is from genome assembly GCF_057628025.1 of Oncorhynchus mykiss. Taxonomy (NCBI): domain Eukaryota; kingdom Metazoa; phylum Chordata; class Actinopteri; order Salmoniformes; family Salmonidae; genus Oncorhynchus; species Oncorhynchus mykiss. The sequence goes on along the minus strand of NC_143025.1, from coordinate 88,756,380 downwards.
AGAGAGAGAGAGAGAGAGAGAGAGAAGAGAGAGAGAGAGAGAGAGGAGAGAGAGAGAGAGACAGAGAGAGAGAGAGAGAGAGAGAGAGAGAGAGAGAGAGAGAGAGAGAGAGAGAGAGAGAGAGAGAGAGAGAGAGAGACAGAGACAAAGAGAGAGAGAGAGAGAGAGAGAGAGAGAGAGACAGAGAGAGAGAGAGAGAGAGAGAGAGAGAGACAGAGAGAGAGAGAGAGAGAGAGACAGAGAGAGAGAGAGAGAGAGAGAGAGAGAGAGAGAGAGACAGAGAGATAGAGAGAGAGAGAGAGAGAGACAGAGAGAGAGAGAGAGAGAGACAGGAGAGAGAGAGAGAGACAGAGAGAGAGATTCTACCATAACATAATTCCGCTTTCACTCCTGCAGTGTCTACTCTTGACTGATCTAGAACATATGACACCGTGTCTCTTGACTGATCTAGAACATATGACACCGTGTCTCTTGACTGATCTAGAACATATGACACCTTGTCTCTTGACTGATCTAGAACATATGACACCGTGTCTCTTGACTGATCTAGAACATATGACACCTTGTCTCTTGACTGATCTAGAACACATGACACCGTGTCTCTTGACTGATCTAGAACATATGACGCCGTGTCTCTTGACTCCTGCTCCTCGTAAAGTGACGGCAGAGTGGATAGGAGAGTTCCTCCCCTGTTCCTACCCTGTTTCCTGCCCTGTTCCTCCCCTGTTCCTACCCTGTTTCCTGCCCTGTTCCTACCCTGTTCCTGCCCTGTTCCTCCCCTGTTCCTACCCTGTTTCCTGCCCTGTTCCTACCCTGTTCCTGCCCTGTTCCTACCCTGTTCCTACCCTGTTCCTGCCCTGTTCCTACCCTGTTCCTGCCCTGTTCCTACCCTGTTCCTACCCTGTTCCTGCCCTGTTCCTACCCTGTTCCTGCCCTTACCCTGTTCCTACCCTGTTCCTGCCCTGTTCCTACCCTGTTCCTGCCCTGTTCCTACCCTGTTCCTACCCTGTTCCTGCCCTGTTCCTACCCTGTTCCTGCCCTGTTCCTGCCCTGTCACCATTGGGTTCCTACCCTGTTGCTCAGCTTGGCTCACAGCCTGCAAATGTCACACAGAGGGAATGCCCTTAGGATGTGGTGAGGGTGTGTGTCTGGTGGGGGGAGGGGGTACTAAGTCTCCCGAATCTCAATCCAAACCAACTCAACCCTGGGGCACTCATAGTCTAGCCCACCAACCACCTACTGCCTACTAACCTGTCAATCTGGGGTAGGTGGGACTCCATAGAAAACAAGAGACATGAACTCCTTTGAAAAAAATACCCCAAACCCCTCAGGTCTATGTGTGGTCTGTCGGCTGGGGACTGACACGGTATGTATAGCTTAGCACTGAGCCGGACAACAAGCATCACCTCAGAAAGATGTCACAGCAGAGATGACATATCACTACCAATCACATCACTATCAACCATATCACTACCAATCACATCACTACCAATCATATCACATCACTACCAATCATATCACTACCAATCACATCACTATCAATCATATCACTACCAATCACATCACTATCAACCACATCACTACCAATCACATCACTACCAATCATATCACATCACTATCAATCATATCACTACCAATCACATCACTACCAATCATATCACTACCAATCACATCACTATCAATCATATCACTACCAATCACATCACTACCAATCACATCACATCACTACCAATCACATCACTATCAACCACATCACTACCAATCACATCACTACCAATCATATCACATCACTATCAATCATATCACTACCAATCACATCACTACCAATCATATCACTACCAATCACATCACTATCAATCATATCACTACCAATCACATCACTACCAATCATATCACTACCAATCACATCACTATCAATCATATCACTACCAATCACATCACTACCAATCACATCACTACCAATCATATCACTACCAACCATATCACTACCAACCATATCACTACCAACCATATCACTACCAATCTGAACAGTAACACAAGTAAACAACAATATGGACGATTACACCGTAATATTTCTTCATAGGTTACAGCGTCCATATTGCTTAATTTGATGTATTTGGGGGGGCCATCAAAACGAGCAGCAAGGTGTGAGTTGATGGGCCGCTGTGTGTGTGTGTGTGTGTGTGTGTGTGTGTAAAATGACGGAGCAGCGTGTTGAGTTCACACTGTATGTGAGTTGGTGGGGCGGTGATGGTGTGTTACGCTGCTGTGAGAAGGAGGTCTCTGACAGAATAATAGAACCCACGACGAAAGAGAGGAGGAGGAGGTGGAGGTGGTGTAGGAGGTGTGGGAGGAGGAGGTGGTGGAGGAGGCGGAGGTGGTGGTGGTGGAGGAGGAGGTGGTGGAGGAGGAGGTGGGGGAGGAGGAGGAGGTGGAGGAGGAGGTGGTGGAGGAGGCGGAGGTGGTGGTGGTGGAGGAGGAGGTGGTGGAGAAGGAGGTGGTGGAGGAGGCGGAGGAGGAGGTGGTGGAGGAGGAGGTGGGGGAGGAGGAGGAGGTGGTGGAGGTGTGAAACTGTCAGGAACCCGAGGGACCAGGCCCAGAGGCAATAACCTGGGAGTGACCGACCAACACCTCCCCACACCTCAGGACCTCTGAACGGGCACCGTAAACTACAGACACCCGCTGATCTTATTTCAGAACCAGCAGGGGGGTTAGGACTGGGGAGGGCAGAGGGGCTGGGAGGGCAGAGGAGAGGGGCTTTCCCAAGCAGGGGGCAGATTAGACGTGTACTGTCAGGTATCAACTCACACTCTTCTGCTTGTTTTAACACCCCTGGAGCAGGACTGGAAAATAGGGGCGGGGGGTTGACACAGGGGGAGGACAGGGGGAAGTAGGGAGGGGGTCTGGGTTCACAGGCCTGGAGGGCTACAAATGGTCCACAGGATAGAGGGAAAGCCCCTGTTGAGAAAGTTAATGAGGTTTGTTGAACTTTGACCTTTGAGCTGAGTGGTGTTACAGTATCAGGCCTATTCCTGCTCTGATGTGCTACATGGGTGTTGTGGTTCCTACCAATTCTGTTGGACGAAGAAGTTCCCTTGAACAAATGGGGTGGCAGGTAGCCTAGTGGTTAACACATTGGGCTAGTAAATACGAGGTTGCTAGATCGAATCCCCCGAGCTGACAAGGTAAAACTATATTATTCTGCTCCTGAACAAGGCAGGCACTGTTCCCTGGTAGGCCGTCATTGTAAATAAGAATGTGTTCTTAACGGACTCGCCTAGTTGAATAAAAAGGTATCTTTTCAAGTGAAAGTTACCCGGGAAATAAATATTTCCTATATAGCAGTGATGGAGCGCAGATAAGAAGAGCTTCTAATAAAGGAGGCAAACCTGAGTAACCGCTTCAATGGCTTTATATGCAACAGAACAGATGGAGAGACTGTTTAAAGGGAGTGTTGAGGCGTGGGACAGAAAAACATACGCTCAACTGAAAAAACATTGTTAAATGGCACTGAGCTTCTCTTCAGGCATTATATCAGACAGCCAACCGTGACGGTAGAGATCAAAATAAAGGGTTGCTTCCCAAATTGCATCCTATTCAGTGTAGTGCACATCTTTAGTAGATAGTAGTGGTGCACTACACTGAGTCTACAAAACATTAGGAACACCTGCTCTTTCCAACAGGAGAGAACAGGAGGAGACAGGTTAAAGATGAAGGGGAGGAGTCAGGTTAAAAATGAAGGGGAGGAGACAGGTTAAAGATGAAGCGGAGGAGACAGGTTAAAGATGAAGGCGAGGAGTCAGGTTAAAGATGAAGGGGAGGAGACAGGTTAAAGATGAAGGGGAGGAGACAGGTTAAAGATGAAGGGGAGGAGTCAGGTTAAAAATGAAGGGGAGGAGACAGGTTAAAGATGAAGGGGAGGAGACAGGTTAAAGATGAAGGGGAGGAGTCAGGTTAAAAATGAAGGGGAGGAGTCAGGTTAAAGATGAAGGGGAGGAGACAGGTTAAAGATGAAGGGGAGGAGTCAGGTTAAAGATGAAGGGGAGGAGTCAGGTTAATGATGAAGGGGAGGAGTCAAGTTAAAGATGAAGGAGAGGAGACAGGTTAAAGCTGGAGGGGAGGAGACAGGTTAAAGATGAAGGGGAGGAGACAGGTTAAAGATGAAGGAGAGGAGACAGGTTAAAAATGAAGGGGAGGAGACAGGTTAAAGATGAAGGGGAGGAGACAGGTTAAAGATGAAGGGGAGGAGACAGGTTAAAAATGAAGGGGAGGAGACAGGTTAAAGATGAAGGGGAGGAGACAGGTTAAAGATGAAGGGGAGGAGACAGGTTAAAAATGAAGGGGAGGAGACAGGTTAAAGATGAAGGGGAGGAGACAGGAAAAACCAGTAGTGCACTATATAGGGAATGCCATAGGGCTCTGATCAACAGTAGTGCACTATATAGGGAATGCCATAGGGCTCTGATCAACAGTAGTGCACTATATAGGGAATGCCATAGGGCTCTGATCAACAGTAGTGCACTATATAGGGAATAGGGTGCCATTTGGGAGACAGTGTTTATCTCTGGATCCCCTGGGGGAGATAAGCTCAGTACTGAACGGATGCAAAACTACCACACCGAGAGGACAGTTTGGACAGAAAACATTTCCTGAAAGAAAATATATTGCATAACGAAATCACAAAGTGATGCACTGGCTGACCCACCAGTAGCTATATAATCTAGATCAGTGGAGGCTGCTGAGGGGAGGACAGCTCATAATAATGGATGGAATGGAGTCAACGGAATGGTATCAACCACATCTAAGAGGTGGTTTCCATCTGGTTGATACCACTGCATTGACTCCATTCCAGACATTATTATGAGCCGTCCTCCCCCCAGCAGCCTCCACTGATCTAGATTATATGACAAAGTGTCTATCCAGATCATATGACACAGTGTCTATCTAGACCATATGACACAGTGTCTATCTAGACCATATGACACAGTGTCTATCTAGACCATATGACACAGTGTCTATCTAGACCATATGACACAGTGTCTATCTAGATCATATGACACAGTGTCTATCTAGACCATATGACACAGTGTCTATCTAGACCATATGACACAGTGTCTATCTAGATCTATCTAGACCATATGACACAGGGTCTATCTAGACCATATGACACAGTGTCTATCTAGACCATATGACACAGTGTCTATCTAGACCATATGACACAGTGTCTATCTAGACCATATGACACAGTGTCTATCTAGACCATATGACACAGTGTCTATCTAGACCATATGACACAGTGTCTATCTAGACCATATGACACAGTGTCTATCTAGACCAAATGACACAGTGTCTATCTAGACCATATGACACAGTGTCTATCTAGACCATATGACACAGTGTCTATCTAGACCATATGACACAGGGTCTATCTAGACCATTTAACACAGGGTCTATCTAGACCATATGACACAGTGTCTATCTAGACCATATGACACAGTGTCTATCTAGATCATATGAAAGTGTCTTTCTCCTTTCGGCAAATCTGGCCACGACTTCGTTTTGCTCCTCCCTTCCTGTTGGCAGAAACTCAAACAGGAAGTACCCGTCCAAAGGACTATTCAACGTTGGTCTGACCAATCGGAATCCCACGCTTCCAGATTGTTTTGATCACGCGGACTGGGATACGTTCCGGATAGCTTCCGAGAATAATAAGAATGAATATACTGATACGGTGAGTTTATCAGGAAGTGTATAGGAGACGTTGTACCCACTGTGACTATTAAAACCTACCCTAACCAGAAACCGTGGATAGATGGCAGCATTCACGCAAAACTGAAAGCGCGAACCACCGCATTTAACCATGGCAAGGTACCTGGGAATATGGCTGAATATAAACACTGTAGTTATTCACTCCGCAAGGCAATCAAACAGGCAAAACGTCAGTATAGAGACAAAAGTGGAGTCGCAATTCAACGGCTCAGACACAAGACGTATGCTGCAGGGTCTACAGACAATCACAGGCTATAAAAAGAAAGCCAGCCACGTCACGGACGCGACGTCACGCTTCCGGACAAGCTAAACACCTTCTTCACTCGCTTTGAGGATAACACAGTGCCATTGACACGGCCCACTAACAAGAACTGTGAGCTCTCCGTCTCCGTGGCTGACGAAATACATTTAAGCGTGTTAACCCTTGCCAGGCTGCCGGCCAAGAGAGCATCCCTAGCCGCGGCCTCAGAGCATGCGCAGACCAGCTGGCTGTTGTGTTTACAGACATATTCAATCTCTCCCATATCCCAGTCTGCTGTCCCCACATGCTTCAAGACGGCCACAACTGTTTCTGTACCCAATAAGGCAAGGGTAACTTAACTAAATGACTTTCGCCCTGACTAACTTCTGTCATCATAAAGTGCTTTGAGAGACTCGTCAAGGATCATATCACCTCTACCTTACTTGTTACCCTAGACCCACTTCAGTTTCCTTACCGCCCCAATAGATCCACAGATGATGCAATCGCCACTGCACTGCACACAGCCATATCCTGGACAAGAGGATTACCTTTGTAAAAATGCTGTTCATCGACTATAGCTCAGCATTCAACACCAAGAGGGAGAACGATGGAGTGCTGCATCAGATGACCTGGCCTCCCCCGACCTCAACCAAATTTAGATGTTTTGGGATGAGTTGGACCGCAGTGGGAAGGAAAAGCAGCCAGCAAGTGCTCAGCATATGTGGGAACTCCTTCAAGACTGTTGAAAAAACATTCCAGGTGAAGCTAGTTGAGAGAATGCCAAGAGTGTGCAAAGCTGTCATCAAGGCAAAAGGTGGCTATTTGAAGAATCTCAAATCTAAAATTTTGGTTTACTACATGATTCCATGTGTTAGTTCATAGTGTCGATGTCTTCACTATTATTATACAATGTAGAAAATAGTAAAAAATAAAGAAAAACCCTGGAATGAGTAGTTGTGTCCAAACTTTTGACCGGTAGTATATGTAAATTTAAAACCCAACTACTTTTAGTCCGAATGGATCATTTTTAGGCGTAGTAACAAACCCACATCACAACCCATGCCAGCCCGAACTGTTCCCACCCCTATTGTTGGCGGAGAGCAAATGTTGCAGTTTTAAAGCTAATTTCCCCGACAATTCTACACATTTTGCATGGGGCAGATATATTTTGTAGCTGTTTTAAAGCTAATTTCCTGCAATTCTATGCATTCTTCCAATGTCTTATGTGTGTTTATATGATACCTGCGGTCCGTATTGACCCCGTTATGGAAGATCTAGACCACATAACACAGTGTCTGTCTAGATCAGCTGGGTTCAGGCTCATCTTTAATATGTTCCTTTACCAACCGTCTGCATAATTTGGCTGTAGGCCATTATGTCAGAAACAAAACAAAAAAATTAGCTTTTGGGTCTTAAAAATATAGGGTTAGGCATAAGATAAGAAGTGCGTTTAAGGTTAGGGTTAAGTTTAAAAATCAGATTTTACGATTTGTATTGCTTAACTTATTGCAGGACTGCCGGCTGTCCAAGTAAATAATGGCAGCAGTAGGATCCCCATTAGCCGACAGCAATGGCGACAGGTGGACATGGTTCTGTTTAGAGTTAAAGGTGGTAGGTCCTGCCCTCTACTGGCGATGGAAAGAATAGCAGCTAGTGACAGCACATTTTTTTATATTTTTATTTATTTATTTAACTAGTCAGTTTTAAGAACAAATTCTTATTTAAATTACATGATAAATACTATTAACTCTTCAATTTGAATACAATATTTGTAAATATATAATAATATAAAAATTTGCATCTAAGGAGAAAAGAAGAGGTTATTTCTAAATTCATAGTTGCAACAGGAAATCCTTAAAAGTTATCGAGCTTATCAAGTAGGGACATAGTTCCAGGTAAACACTGTTCAAGTAGATTCTAAGACATACAAGTAAATAACAACATTAGGTAACACTAAATAAGAACTTACATTCATAAACTACTCTCTTACTGAGAATCTTAAGAGTATAGTATATTTTAGTGGGATGACCTCATGGATATTGTCTTGCATTACTAAAAACTGGTGTGTGGAAAATGACCTGAAAATATATATATTTTTTAAAAAGACAAAAGTAGATAAAACAATAATAGGTGTATCATCAGTTTTTCTTTCCATCGGGAATTGTTAACACAATCAGAGAAAACATTCAAAACATGTTGCATGACTTGGTATGCGGTGAAGTCAGTAGTTTGAAGCGTCGGTATGCGGTGATGTCAGTAGTTTGAAGCGTCGGTATGCGGTGATGTCAGCGACTGTGCTTTTCCAACATGGCGTCAGTGTGGTTCACCCAGACGGTTTACCAAATGACATCATCACCATCAGCACTTGGCTAGAATCTCCTGGCAGCTCTTGTACACTTTGACCAGGCAGTTCAGCCTTGGTTTTGAGCTCTGAAAGAGGAATGAAAGGTAAATTATAATCAGACAGGTGAATGTAGAGGTCAGAAAGGCTTCAACACACAGGGTTAGGCTTCAACACAGGGTTAGTCTTCAACACACAGGGTTATAGGCTTCAACACAGGGTTAGTCTTCAACACACAGGGTTAGTCTTCAACACACAGGGTTAGGCTTCAACACACAGGGTTATAGGCTTCAACACACAGGGTTATAGGCTTCAACACACAGGGTTATAGGCTTCAACACACAGGGTTAGTCTTCAACACACAGGGTTAGTCTTCAACACACAGGGTTAGTCTTCAACACAGGGTTAGTCTTCAACACACAGGGTTAGTCTTCAACACACAGGGTTAGTCTTCAACACACAGGGTTAGTCTTCAACACACAGGGTTAGTCTTCAACACACAGGGTTAGTCTTCAACACACAGGGTTAGTCTTCAACACACAGGGTTAGTCTTCAACACACAGGGTTAGTCTTCAACACACAGGGTTAGTCTTCAACACACAGGGTTAGTCTTCAACACACAGGGTCAGTCTTCAACACAGGGTCAGTCTTCAACACAGGGTTAGTCTTCAACACACAGGGTTAGTCTTCAACACACAGGGTTAGTCTTCAACACACAGGGTTAGTCTTCAACACACAGGGTTAGTCTTCAACACACAGGGTCAGTCTTCAACACACAGGGTCAGTCTTCAACACACAGGGTCAGTCTTCAACACAGGGTCAGTCTTCAACACAGGGTCAGTCTTCAACACAGGGTTAGTCTTCAACACACAGGGTTAGTCTTCAACACACAGGGTTAGTCTTCAACACAGGGTTAGTCTTCAACACACAGGGTTAGTCTTCAACACACAGGGTTAGTCTTCAACACACAAGGTTAGTCTTCAACACACAGGGTTAGTCTTCAACACAGGGTAAAACTACATCAGATCCAAAGGTTTTATTTATTATTATTATTATTTTTTTTTTTTCATGTGAAGAACACAGGACATTTCACATGTCCGAAATGTGATGTATAAATAAATATTGATTTGATTTAGATACAGACATGCATTTTAAACAGTATGTTAGATCCATAATGATCCCGAAGCTCACCTGAAACAGCGGGACCACGCTAGACACTGCCTCTGGATCTGAGGGGTCCTTCAAGAGGATGCAAAGATAGTAGATGACTGTTTGCTGAAAAACAACAACATCATAAGATACTATATAATAATACTGTATATACCATTTATCAGACTATTTTATCCAAAGCGACTTTCAGTCATGCATTGTTCACTGTCCTACGATCATCAGATAAGTTATAGCAGGATCCATTGAACTTCATCTGAACGAGAAGCAGTCAACGCCTTTAGTGACGATCAAATCAACTGTGGAAATGTACCTTCATCAGCTCAGTATCCTTCTATTTCCTCACCGTGTGAATAGCTTCATTAATTACTATGTCTTTGATCTTCCTCACCATGTGAAGCTTCATTAATTACTATGTCTGATCTTCCTCATCATGTGAATAGCTTCATTAATTACTATGTCTTTGATTTTCCTCACCATGTGAATAGCTTCATTAATTACTATGTCTTTGATTTTCCTCACCATGTGAATAGCTTCATTAATTACTATGTCTTTGATTTTCCTCACCATGTGAATAGCTTCATTAATTACTATGTCTTTGATTTTCCTCACCATGTGAATAGCTTCATTAATTACTATGTCTTTGATCTTGCCCATCTCTATGAAGTCTGTAGACTCCCTGCCGGAGGCGTAGCTAGAAGACACCTGGACACCCAGGGAACCAATGATGAGCAGCGTCTCATGGTCCACCTTCACAAAGTGGATGTGAACCATCATACCGACCAGGGTGATGATTATGGCACTGGAGAGAACGGCTGTGTTCTGGAGAGAGATGAAGAGAATGGCATTGAAGTAAAAAAAATAAAACAAAAAAAGTTTTAATGTCTCTGTAGACTCAGGGTGCTCCACATACAGCGACTTTGAAAAGAGACCAGCATTGAACTGATTGAACCACAACAACAACAACAATAATACTTAGCTATATTATTAAATGATTAATCTAGCTTAGTGGGTTACCGACACTGGCCCTAAAGCGCTATAGGGGCACGCTTTTGTTCTAGACCTGCACTAACACCACCGATACAACCACACAACACCTGCTGAGCAGTTGGTTGAATCAGATGTGTTAGTGTCGGGCTGGAACAAAATCCTGCACACCCAGTAGCTTCCCGGGAACTGGATTGTTGACCAGTGACGCAGGTGCCACGGTCAAAACTATTAGACTGTATAGCGAATAGGGTGCCATTTGGGACTAAACCCTAGTCTCCTTACCTCAGTGACGAAGAATATGATGTAGGCCGATAGCCAGACGGCGCAAGTGTAAGCCATCACTCTGCCTATGGAGACTTTAGCCGAGCTAACCGTGAACTCCCTGCAGAAACCCGAGTGACTTTGACACTCCAGAGAGATGGCCTTGCCGTCGATGTCCGTGTAGGTTTCATCTTCCATGCTGTAATGCTGGTCACCGTTCTGCATAAACTCTAGATGACTGAATATCAATAGCTGGAACTGGAGTGATGTCTAGCTAATGTAGGCTAGCTCTAACGTCTCCAGTGAGCTTATAGCTAACAATGTGGAGACTGAATAAACAATTTAAAAACAATTAACAATAACTAACATATTTTCATACGCTAGGTTACTAGTTTACTTCAAAGCCAGCAAATACGTGAATCCGGAAATGCACTTCCTCTCAATATTGACTATTAATTGCACAAAACTAGGTCAACATCGATGAGAAAACCTCTTTGACCGAACTGGCAAGCTACAAACGTTGAGGTGCATTGTGGGGAAAGTAAGCTATTCCAAACAACAACTCCATTTCCCAGGATGCTTAGCGGTCTATAACTTTTGACCTCTGGATAAAAACAAGCCGATCAGCTGATGAAACTGTGAACAACGTCTAGCTGTTGGGCAGCGAAATTATCCTTATAAGAGAGATATATCTATACACAACGGTATCTTTGTGATTGACATTGCATACCATGTTTGTTTATTAAAAGAGTATTGCGTTGTTTTGTGTGTAGAAGGTGGAAAAAACGTTTAGGTTAGGAAATATCTGGGCAAACTAAGCTCGGTCCATATTTTTGGCATGATGAAGGCTTTTGTTGATGGGTTGGTTCTTGAGAAATGGGCCGTTTCAGTTGATGTGGAGTAACTGACAAATATGTTAGTGTTTTCTTTATATATATGGCTAAGTGATTTTGAGAGTAGAAATTGACAACCGTGAGGCACTACTACCATAACGTACTAAAGAAGAAAACATTTAAATCTTTAACACCTTATAGACTATAGCCATAAACATATTCTACATCGGTCTGGTATCGTTATCCCGAGTGTAGTTTTCGACTCTTCAGCAACAGTTCCTTAGGCACAGACTTTAGGCATAAAGGCACACTTGTTAGCAGTACCACACCGAAGTGTTAATTATGAGTGGTCAAGGTCCGTCTGTAGATAAAGGGATCAACACCACCCTGGTGTGTCAGGAGGGCTACGCCTGCGGCAGCTCAGACGACGCCGACTTCGAATGCGACGAGTGCGGCAGCCTGCAGTGCGTCCTCTGCGAGCTAGAGCTCCATCGTCAGGAACGCATGAGGAACCATGACAGGGTCCGCATCGCCCTAGGTCACGTCCCTTTCTGTGACTCCTGTAAAGGGGACAACCGCGGCTTTGGAGTGAACAGGGGCAGGCTGAGGGCAGTGGTGCGCTCCCAGGGCTGTAAGAGTAACCTCTGTTTGGACTGCCAGAAGCGGAGCCACAGCGGGGTGAACAATAGGAAGCACCCTGTGACCCTCTACCCTCCTCCGGTGAAAGCACAGGATAGTAGCCTGGAGGTTGGGGATGGAGGGGAGATGGAGGCCCTGAAAGCAAAACTGGAGAAGGTGTGCAGCTTCTTACTGGTGGATGAGAAGGAGGAGATGACATATTGTGTGCTTGAATGCATCCCAAGTGGCACCCTGTTCCCTTTATAGTGTACTTATTTTTGACCAGGCCCCACAGTCATACTCAACCCCCTCACTGTAGAGACTAATCAACCCCCTCACTGTAGAGACTAATCAACCCCCTCACTGTAGACACTAGTCAACCCCCTCACTGTAGACACTAGTCAACCCCCTCACTGTAGACACTAATCAACCCCCTCACTGTAGACACTAATCAACCCCCTCACTGTAGACTCTAATCAACCCCCTCACTGTAGAGACTAATTAACCCCCTCACTGTAGACACTAATCAACCCCCTCACTGTAGACACTAATCAACCCCCTCACTGTAGACACTAGTCAACCCCCTCACTGTAGACTCTAATCAACCCCCTCACTGTAGAGACTAATTAACCCCCTCACTGTAGACACTAATCAACCCCCTCACTGTAGACACTAATCAACCCCCTCACTGTAGACACTAGTCAACCCCCTCAATGTAGAATCTAATCAACCCCCTCACTGTAGACTCTAATCAACTCACTGTAGACACTAATCAACTCACTGTAGACTCTAGTCAACCCCCTCACCGTAGACACTAATCATCCCCCTCACCGTAGACTAATCAACCCCCTCACTGTAGACACGAATCAACCCCCTCACTGTAGACACTAATCAACCCCCTCACTGTAGACACTAGTCAACCCCCTCACTGTAGACACTAATCAACCCCCTCACTGTAGACACTAGTCAACCCCCTCACTGTAGACACTAATCAACCCCCTCACTGTAGACACTAATCAACCCCCTCACTGTAGACTCTAATCAACCCCCTCACTGTAGACTCTAATCAACCCCCTCACTGTAGACACTAATCAACCCCCTCACTGTAGACACTAATCAACCCCCTCACCATAGACTCTAATCAACCCCCTCACTGTAGACTCTAATCAACCCCCTCACTGTAGACACTAGTCAACCCCCTCACTGTAGACACTAGTCAACCCCCTCACTGTAGACACTAGTCAACCCCCTCAATGTAGACTCTAATCAACCCCCTCACTGTAGACTCTAATCAACTCACTGTAGACTCTAACCAACCCCCTCACTGTAGACACTAATCAACCCCCTCACTGTAGACACTAATCAACCCCCTCACTGCAGACACTAATCAACCCCCTCACTGTAGACTCTAATCAACCCCCTCACTGTAGACACTAATCAACCCCCTCACTGTAGACACTAATCAACCCCCTCACTGTAGACACTAATCAACCCCCTCACTGCAGACACTAATCAACCCCCTCACTGTAGACTCTAATCAACCCCCTCACTGTAGAGACTAATCAACCCCCTCACTGTAGACACTAGTCAACCCCCTCACTGTAGACTCTAATCAACCCCCTCACTGTAGACACTAGTCAACCCCCTCACTGCAGACACTAGTCAACCCCCTCACTGTAGACTCTAATCAACCCCCTCACTGTAGACTCTAATCAACCCCCTCACTGTAGACTCTAATCAACCCCCTCACTTTAGACACTAATCAACCCCCTCACTGTAGACTCTAATCAACCCCCTCACTGTAGACTCTAATCAACCCCCTCACTGTAGACTCTAATCAACCCCCTCACCGTAGACACTAATCAACCCCCTCACTGTAGACTCTAATCAACCCCCTCACTGTAGACTCTAATCAACCCCCTCACTGTAGACTCTAATCAACCCCCTCACTGTAGACACTAATCAACCCCCTCACCATAGACTCTAATCAACCCCCTCACTGTAGACTCTAATCAACCCCCTCACTGTAGACACTAGTCAACCCCCTCACTGTAGACTCTAATCAACCCCCTCACTGTAGACTCTAATCAACCCCCTCACTGTAGACTCTAATCAACCCCCTCACTGTAGACTCTAATCAACCCCCTCACCGTAGACACTAATCAACCCCCTCATCGTAGACTCTAGTCAACCCCCTCACTGTAGACTCTAATCAACCCCCTCACTAGACACTAATCAACCCCCTCACTGTAGACACTAATCAACCCCCTCACTGGGTTCAGGTTGGGGGACAGGGTCAGGGGTCAGACAGACAAAGAGCTGGGTTCAGGTTGGGGCTCAGGGGTTGAGACAGAGGCCATAGCAGGATTGCCCTCAATTCAGTTTTCAGTTTAGAAAGTGGAAATAACTTGTCATAGCCTAGTCCATTCACCTCTACTTACAATCATCACTCTCTAACATCAAGACTGTCTTCCCCTCTTTTCTCTTCTTCATCCACTGCTCTCTCTCTCCTCTACATCTCTCTCTCTCTCTCTCTCTCTCTCTCTCTCTCTCTCTCTCTCTCTCTCTACATCTCTCTCTCTTCCCCTCTCTCCTCTACATCTCTCTCTCTTTCTCCCTCTCTTCTCTACATCTCGCCCGCTCCCCCTCTCTCCAGACAGCCCATCAGAGTCTGCAGAGCGTCTGCTCCAGGAGCGTTTCAGGAAGGTGGGTCTGTTTCCCGAGGCCTTCAGCTCCATCCAGTATCGCGGGACTCGAACCTTTACAACCCCCCCCCCCCCCCCCCCCCCTCCCCAGAGCCTGGAGCAACAGTTAGATAACAACACTATTCGCTCACCACGTTCCTGCAGGGTGTCTGTGTGTGTGTGTGTGTGTGTGTGTAAGCAGTGAATGACATTGTCAACACCTTTTGCAAAGCTCTCCCTCTCTCTAATCTCCCCTGCTCTCTCCCTCTCTCTACTCTCCCCTGCTCTCTCCCTCTCTACTCTCTCTCTCTCTCTCTCTCCCTTCTAGGCCCTGAGTGAACGTTTCAGTGGGGATATCCCAGAAGAGTACCTGGCCAGTAAATCTTTCTTCCCTCATGAATACTTCACCTGCTCCAGTATCTGTCTCAGCTGTGGCTTAGTTCTTCACCTGCTCCAGTATCTGTCTCAGCTGTGGGTTAGTTCTTCACCTGCTCCAGTATCTGTCTCAGCTGTGGGTTAGTTCTTCACCTGCTCCAGTATCTGTCTCAGCTGTGGGTTAGTTCTTCACCTGCTCCAGTATCTGTCTCAGCTGTGGGTTAGTTCCTCACCTGCTCCAGTATCTGTCTCAGCTGTGGGTTAGTTCTTCACCTGCTCCAGTATCTGTCTCAGCTGTGGGTTAGTTCTTCACCTGCTCCAGTATCTATCTCAGCTGTGGGTTAGTTCTTCACCTGCTCCAGTATCTGTCTCAGCTGTGTTACCTAAAACTGTATTCTCTGTCTCCAGTTCTGCTTTCTATTACAGTCCAATAGTCACAATTGTTTTGTGTTTATAATTTACATGGTGAATTAGCCTTAGTTGTGTGATGGCTCAGTTTACACAGTTTTCTATTACAGTCCAATAGTTACTTGTTATTTTGTTATTTAATGATGAATGTGTATTACATTGAACTTACATACTTATTACAAATCGGTAGTAATTACCTGATAATTACATTAAAATAGCATCTCAAACAGAATAGAACAATAGTATGCTTGTTTTCTACAGCCATAATGTTTCTCTGCCTTTCTTTCAGCTTTGGTACAGTAATAGCAAAGTAATTTAACACTATGTACTAACCCTTTTCCTGTCAGGTCTGGCTGTAAGAACAGCACAGTAATAACATAGAAATTCAATCATCAATCCATCAAATGTATTTATAAAGCCCTTGTGACATCGCTGATGTAAAAAAAAAAAGGTGCTGTACAGAAACCCAGCCTAAAACCCCAAACAGCAACCCAGCCTAAAACCCCAAACAGAAACCCAGCCTAAAACCCCAAACAGCAACCCAGCCTAAAACCCCAAACAGAAACCCAGCCTAAAACCCCAAACAGAAACCCAGCCTAAAACCCCAAACAGAAACCCAGCCTAAAACCCCAAACAGAAACCCAGCCTAAAACCCCAAACAGCAACCCAGCCTAAAACCCCAAACAGCAACCCAGCCTAAAACCCCAGACAGAAACCCAGCCTAAAACCCCAAACAGAAACCCAGCCTAAAACCCCAAACAGCAACCCAGCCTAAAACCCCAAACAGCAACCCAGCCTAAAACCCCAAACAGAAACCCAGCCTAAAACCCCAAACAGAAACCCAGCCTAAAACCCCAAACAGCAACCCAGCCTAAAACCCCAAACAGCAACCCAGCCTAAAACCCCAAACAGAAACCCAGCCTAAAACCCCAAACAGCAACCCAGCCTAAAACCCCAAACAGAAACCCAGCCTAAAACCCCAAACAGAAACCCAGCCTAAAACCCCAAACAGCAACCCAGCCTAAAACCCCAAACAGCAACCCAGCCTAAAACCCCAAACAGAAACCCAGCCTAAAACCCCAAACAGAAACCCAGCCTAAAACCCCAAACAGAAACCCAGCCTAAAACCCCAAACAGCAACCCAGCCTAAAACCCCAAACAGAAACCCAGCCTAAAACCCCAAACAGCAACCCAGCCTAAAACCCCAAACAGCAACCCAGCCTAAAACCCCAAACAGCAACCCAGCCTAAAACCCCAAACAGCAACCCAGCCTAAAACCCCAAACAGCAACCCAGCCTAAAACCCCAAACAGCAACCCAGCCTAAAACCCCAAACAGAAACCCAGCCTAAAACCCCAAACAGAAACCCAGCCTAAAACCCCAAACAGCAACCCAGCCTAAAACCCCAAACAGCAACCCAGCCTAAAACCCCAAACAGAAACCCAGCCTAAAACCCCAAACAGAAACCCAGCCTAAAACCCCAAACAGAAACCCAGCCTAAAACCCCAAACAGCAACCCAGCCTAAAACCCCAAACAGAAACCCAGCCTAAAACCCCAAACAGAAACCCAGCCTAAAACCCCAAACAGAAACCCAGCCTAAAACCCCAAACAGAAACCCAGCCTAAAACCCCAAACAGAAACCCAGCCTAAAACCCCAAACAGCAACCCAGCCTAAAACCCCAAACAGCAACCCAGCCTAAAACCCCAAACAGCAACCCAGCCTAAAACCCCAAACAGCAACCCAGCCTAAAACCCCAAACAGCAACCCAGCCTAAAACCCCAAACAGCAACCCAGCCTAAAACCCCAAACAGCAACCCAGCCTAAAACCCCAAACAGAAACCCAGCCTAAAACCCCAAACAGCAACCCAGCCTAAAACCCCAAACAGAAACCCAGCCTAAAACCCCAAACAGAAACCCAGCCTAAAACCCCAAACAGAAACCCAGCCTAAAACCCCAAACAGCAACCCAGCCTAAAACCCCAAACAGCAACCCAGCCTAAAACCCCAAACAGAAACCCAGCCTAAAACCCCAAACAGAAACCCAGCCTAAAACCCCAAACAGCAACCCAGCCTAAAACCCCAAACAGCAACCCAGCCTAAAACCCCAAACAGCAACCCAGCCTAAAACCCCAAACAGCAACCCAGCCTAAAACCCCAAACAGCAACCCAGCCTAAAACCCCAAACAGCAACCCAGCCTAAAACCCCAAACAGCAACCCAGCCTAAAACCCCAAACAGCAACCCAGCCTAAAACCCCAAACAGCAACCCAGCCTAAAACCCCAAACAGAAACCCAGCCTAAAACCCCAAACAGAAACCCAGCCTAAAACCCCAAACAGAAACCCAGCCTAAAACCCCAAACAGCAACCCAGCCTAAAACCCCAAACAGAAACCCAGCCTAAAACCCCAAACAGAAACCCAGCCTAAAACCCCAAACAGAAACCCAGCCTAAAACCCCAAACAGCAACCCAGCCTAAAACCCCAAACAGCAATGCAGATGTAGAAGCACGGTGATGAGGAAAAACTCCCTAGAAAGGCCAGAACCTAGGAAGAAACCTAGAGAGGAACCAGGCTATGAGTGGTGGCCAGTCCTCTTCTGGCTGTGCCGGGTGGAGATTATAACAGAACATGGCCAAGATGTTCAAATGTTCATAAATGACCAGCATGGTCAAATAATAATAATCACAGTGGTTGTAGAGGTTGCAGCAGATCAGCACCTCAGGAGTAAATGTCAGTTGGCTTTTCATAGCCGATCATTAAGAGTTAGAGACAGCAGGTGCAGTAGAGAGAGAGTCCAAAACAGACCAACCCGGACAGGAAGATCACGTCAGTGACTCAACCCACTCCTAGGGACAGCATGGAAGAGCACCAGTAAGCCAGTGACTCAGCCCCTGTAATAGGGTTAGAGGCAGAGAATCCCAGTGGAGAGAGGGGAACCGGCCAGGCAGAGACAGCAAGGGCAGTTCGTTGCTCCAGAGCCTTTCCGTTCACCTTCCCACTCCTGGGCCAGACTACACTCAATCATATGACCTACTGAAGAGATGAGTCTTCAATAAAGACTTAAAGGTCGAGACCGAGTCTGCGTCTCTCACATAGATAGGCAGACCATTCCATAAAAATGTAGCTCTATAGGAGAAAGCCCTGCCTCCAGCTGTTTGCTTAGAAATTCTAGGGACAATTAGGAGGCCTGCGTCTTGTGACCGTAGTGTACGTGTAGGTATGTACGGTAGGACCAAATCGGAAAGATAGGTAGGAGCAAGCCCATGTAATGCTTTGTAGGTCATCAGTAAAACCTTGAAATCAGCCCTTGCCTTAACAGGAAGCCAGTGTAGAGAGGCTAGCACTGGAGTAATATGGTAAAATGTTTTGGTTCTAGTCAGGATTCTAGCAGCCGTATTTAGCACTAACTGAAGTTTATTTAGTGCTTTATCCGGGTAGCTGGAAAGTAGAGCATTGCAGTAGTCTAACCTAGAAGTGACAAATGCATGGATACATTTTTTTGCATAATTTTTGGACATAAATGTTCTGATTTTTGCAATGTTACGAAGATAGAAAAAAATCTGTCCTTTAAATATTCTTGATATGTTCATCAAAAGAGAGATCAGGGTCCAGAGTAACGCCGAGGTCCATCAGTTTTATTTGAGAAGACTGTACAATCATCAATATTAATTGTCAGATCCAACAGAAGATCTCTTTGTTTCTTGGGACCTAGAACTAGCATCTCTGTTTTGTCCGAGTTTAAAAGTAGAACATTTGCCGCCATCCTCTTCCTTACGTCTGAAACACAGGCTTCTAGCGAGGGCAATTTTGGGGCTTCACCATGTTTCATTGAAATGTACAGCTGTGTGTCGTCCTCATAGCAGTTAAAGTTAACATTATGTAATCTTTCTGACAGATAAGGTCTAAACCAGGCCAGAACTTGTCCGTGTAGACCGATTTGGATGTCCAATCTCTCCAAAAGAATGTGTTGATGGTATCAAAAGCAGCACTAAGGTCTAGGAGCATGAGGACAGATGCAGAGCCTTGGTCTGACACAGTTAAAATGTACTACCTTCACAAGTGCTGTCTCAGTACTATGATGGGGTCTAAATCCAGACTGAAGCATTTCGTATACATTGTTTGTCTTCAGGAAGGCAGTGAGTTGCAGTGCAACAGCTTTTAAATTGTATTTTGAGAGGAATGGATGATTCGATATAGGCTGATCATTTTTTACATTTTCTGGTTCAAGATTTGGCTTTTTCAAGAGAGGCTTTATTACTGCCACTTTTAGTGAGTTTGGTACACATCCGGTGGATAGAGAGCCGTTTATTATGTTCAACATAGGAGGGCCAAGCACAGGAAGCAGCTCTTTCAGTAGTTTAGTTGGAAATGGGTCCAGTATGCAGCTTGAAGGTTTAGAGGCCATGATTATTTTCATCATTGTGTCAAGAGATATGGTATTAAAAAACTTGAATGTCTCCCTTGATCCTAGGTCCTGGCAGATTGAGCTGATTGAGAGAATGCCAAAGAGTGTGCAAAGCTGTCATCAAGACAAAGGGTGGATATTTTGAAGAATCTCAAATATAAAATATATGTTGATTTGTTTACCACTTTTTTGGTTACTGCATATGTGTTATTTCATAGTTTTGATGTCTTCACTATTATTCTACAATGTAGAAAATAGTAAAAATAAAGAAAAACCCTGGAATGAGTAGGTGTTTCCAAACATTTTAAACTAAAGTAGTGGTGGTGTTGATTACAGGTATGTGATAGAGTGTCCCAACTGTGGGGTTATCTACAGAAGCAGGCAGTACTGGTACGGGAACCAGGACCCAGTGGACACAGTGGTCAGGACTGAAATAGAACACGTCTGGCCTGGGGTAAGAACAAGAACAAGAGGAGCATTGGTTCATCAAATCTCCCCATTCTTGCTCAATTTTGCATGTCTTCTGAAACAACTGTATACACTGTATGTATTCACACATCAAGTCTTCTCTTGAGTTGGGCCTGGGGATGGAACAACTGGTGAACATCTGAGATTTTGGTTGTTTGCAGGGGAAGGGTGGAGTGTGTGTGTCCGTGTGTGTCCGTCCCCCACATCTGTTGCTATGGGGTAATGATGTTAGGGACAATACAGGATGAGTCACAATAATTGCTTGCCAAAAATAATTATTTTTGTAATGCCGATCCTGGTTGTATGTAACAATCCTTCGTATGAAATGCCAACATTTCATTACATATTATTCCTTAATTGTGGAAATAAATTAAGATATGTACGATTTATGTACTTACAGAAAACGTTTGACCTCTGTCATTGCCAACAAACGGTATATAACAAAGTATTGAGATAAACTTTTGTTATTGACCAAATACTTATTTTCCACCAAAATTTGCAAATAAATTCATAAAAAATCCTACAATGTGATTTTCTGGATTTTTTTCCCCTTCATTTTGTCTGTCATAGTTGAAGTGTACCTATGATGAAAATTACAGGCCTCTCTCATCTTTTTAAGTGGGAGAACTTGCACAATTGGTGGCTGACTAAATACTTTTTTGCCCCACTGTATGTATATATATATATATATATATATATATATATATATATATATATATATATATATATATATATATATAATGTACCAGTCAAATGTTTGGACACACCTACTCATTCAAGGGGTTTTCTTTATTCTTACAGTCATCTACATTGCAGAATAATAGTGAAGATGTGGAGACTATGAAATAACACTTACGAAATCATGAAGTAACCAAAAAAGTGTTAAACAAATCACAATATATTTGAGATTCTTCAAAGTAGCCACCCTTTGCCTTGATGACAGCTTTTGACACTCTTTGGCATTCTCTCAACCAGCTCCATGAGGAATGCTTTCCAACAGTCTTGAAGGAGTTCCCACATATGCTGAGCACTTGTTGGCTGCTTTTGCTTCACTCTGTGGTCCAACTCATCCCAAACGATCTCAATTGGGTTGATGTCGGGTGATTGTGGAGGCCAGGTCATCTGGCCAGGTCATGCAGCATTCCATCACTCTCCTTGGTCAATATTTTGACTGGTACTGTGTTTATTTACAAAAAAAAATGTATGGGGTATTGAAAATGATGCAGACAGTTACATTGATGGAGGCTACAATCTATCTGCAATATTAAAGCTGATCTACCACCCTTTAATAAATACAATTGAATAAAGACCAAGAGAGGAGGGAACCAGGACCCAGTGGTCAGGACTGAGATACAGCACATCTGACCTGGGGTAAGAACAAGAGAGGAGGGAACCAGGACCCAGTGGTCAGGACTGAGATACAGCACATCTGACCTGGGGTAAGAACAAGAGAGGAGGGAACCAGGACCCAGTGGTCAGGACTGAGATACAGCACATCTGACCTGGGGTAAGAACAAGAGAGGAGGGAACCAGGACCCAGTGGTCAGGACTGAGATACAGCACATCTGACCTGGGGTAAGAACAAGAGAGGAGGGAACCAGGACCCAGTGGTCAGGACTGAGATACAGCACATCTGACCTGGGGTAAGAACAAGAGAGGAGGGAACCAGGACCCAGTGGTCAGGACTGAGATACAGCACATCTGACCTGGGGTAAGAACAAGAGAGGAGGGAACCAGGACCCAGTGGTCAGGACTGAGATACAGCACATCTGACCTGGGGTAAGAACAAGAGAGGAGGGAACCAGGACCCAGTGGTCAGGACTGAGATACAGCACATCTGACCTGGGGTAAGAACAAGAGAGGAGGGAACCAGGACCCAGTGGTCAGGACTGAGATACAGCACATCTGACCTGGGGTAAGAACAAGAGAGGAGGGAACCAGGACCCAGTGGTCAGGACTGAGATACAGCACATCTGACCTGGGGTAAGAACAAGAGAGGAGGGAACCAGGAGCCAGTGGTCAGGACTGAGATACAGCACATCTGACCTGGGGTAAGAACAAGAGAGGAGGGAACCAGGACCCAGTGGTCACGACTGAGATACAGCACATCTGACCTGGGGTAAGAACAAGAGAGGAGGGAACCAGGACCCAGTGGTCAGGACTGAGATACAGCACATCTGACCTGGGGTAAGAACAAGAGAGGAGGGAACCAGGACCCAGTGGTCAGGACTGAGATACAGCACATCTGACCTGGGGTAAGAACAAGAGAGGAGGGAACCAGGACCCAGTGGTCAGGACTGAGATACAGCACATCTGACCTGGGGTAAGAACAAGAGAGGAGGGAACCAGGACCCAGTGGTCAGGACTGAGATACAGCACATCTGACCTGGGGTAAGAACAAGAGAGTAGGGAACCAGGACCCAGTGGTCAGGACTGAGATACAGCACATCTGACCTGGGGTAAGAACAAGAGAGGAGGGAACCAGGACCCAGTGGTCAGGACTGAGATACAGCACATCTGACCTGGGGTAAGAACAAGAGAGGAGGGAACCAGGACCCAGTGGTCAGGACTGAGATACAGCACATCTGACCTGGGGTAAGAACAAGAGAGGAGGGAACCAGGACCCAGTGGTCAGGACTGAGATACAGCACATCTGACCTGGGGTAAGAACAAGAGAGGAGGGAACCAGGACCCAGTGGCCAGGACTGAGATACAGCACATCTGACCTGGGGTAAGAACAAGAGAGGAGGGAACCAGGACCCAGTGGTCAGGACTGAGATACAGCACATCTGACCTGGGGTAAGAACAAGAGAGGAGGGAACCAGGACCCAGTGGTCAGGACTGAGATACAGCACATCTGACCTGGGGTAAGAACAAGAGAGGAGGGAACCAGGACCAAGTGGTCAGGACTGAGATACAGCACATCTGACCTGGGGTAAGAACAAGAGAGGAGGGAACCAGGACCCAGTGGTCAGGACTGAGATACAGCACATCTGACCTGGGGTAAGAACAAGAGAGGAGGGAACCAGGACCCAGTGGTCAGGACTGAGATACAGCACATCTGACCTGGGGTAAGAACAAGAGAGGAGGGAACCAGGACCCAGTGGTCAGGACTGAGATACAGCACATCTGACCTGGGGTAAGAACAAGAGAGGAGGGAACCAGGACCCAGTGGTCAGGACTGAGATACAGCACATCTGACCTGGGGTAAGAACAAGAGAGGAGGGAACCAGGACCCAGTGGTCAGGACTGAGATACAGCACATCTGACCTGGGGTAAGAACAAGAGAGGAGGGAACCAGGACCCAGTGGTCAGGACTGAGATACAGCACATCTGACCTGGGGTAAGAACAAGAGAGGAGGGAACCAGGACCCAGTGGTCAGGACTGAGATACAGCACATCTGACCTGGGGTAAGAACAAGAGAGGAGGGAACCAGGACCCAGTGGTCAGGACTGAGATACAGCACATCTGACCTGGGGTAAGAACAAGAGAGGAGGGAACCAGGACCCAGTGGTCAGGACTGAGATACAGCACATCTGACCTGGGCTAAGAACAAGAGAGGAGGGAACCAGGACCCAGTGGTCAGGACTGAGATACAGCACATCTGACCTGGGGTAAGAACAAGAGAGGATGGAACCAGGACCCAGTAGTCAGGACTGAGATACAGCACATCTGACCTGGGGTAAGAACAAGAGAGGAGGGAACCAGGACCCAGTGGTCAGGACTGAGATACAGCACATCTGACCTGGGGTAAGAACAAGAGAGGAGGGAACCAGGACCCAGTGGTCAGGACTGAGATACAGCACATCTGACCTGGGGTAAGAACAAGAGAGGAGGGAACCAGGACCCAGTGGTCAGGACTGAGATACAGCACATCTGACCTGGGGTAAGAACAAGAGAGGAGGGAACCAGGACCCAGTGGTCAGGACTGAGATCCAGCACATCTGACCTGGGGTAAGAACAAGAGAGGAGGGAACCAGGACCCAGTGGTCAGGACTGAGATACAGCACATCTGACCTGGGGTAAGAACAAGAGAGGAGGGAACCAGGACCCAGTGGTCAGGACTGAGATACAGCACATCTGACCTGGGGTAAGAACAAGAGAGGAGGGAACCAGGACCCAGTGGTCAGGACTGAGATACAGCACATCTGACCTGGGGTAAGAACAAGAGAGGAGGGAACTAGGACCCAGTGGTCAGGACTGAGATACAGCACATCTGACCTGGGGTAAGAACAAGAGAGGAGGGAACCAGGACCCAGTGGTCAGGACTGAGATACAGCACATCTGACCTGGGGTAAGAACAAGAGAGGAGGGAACCAGGACCCAGTGGTCAGGACTGAGATACAGCACATCTGACCTGGGGTAAGAACAAGAGAGGAGGGAACCAGGACCCAGTGGTCAGGACTGAGATACAGCACATCTGACCTGGGGTAAGAACAAGAGAGGAGGGAACCAGGACCCAGTGGTCAGGACTGAGATACAGCACATCTGACCTGGGGTAAGAACAAGAGAGGAGGGAACCAGGACCCAGTGGTCAGGACTGAGATACAGCACATCTGACCTGGGGTAAGAACAAGAGAGGAGGGAACCAGGACCCAGTGGTCAGGACTGAGATACAGCACATCTGACCTGGGGTAAGAACAAGAGAGGAGGGAACCAGGACCCAGTGGTCAGGACTGAGATACAGCACATCTGACCTGGGGTAAGAACAAGAGAGGAGGGAACCAGGACCCAGTGGTCAGGACTGAGATACAGCACATCTGACCTGGGGTAAGAACAAGAGAGGAGGGAACCAGGACCCAGTGGTCAGGACTGAGATACAGCACATCTGACCTGGGCTAAGAACAAGAGAGGAGGGAACCAGGACCCAGTGGTCAGGACTGAGATACAGCACATCTGACCTGGGGTAAGAACAAGAGAGGATGGAACCAGGACCCAGTAGTCAGGACTGAGATACAGCACATCTGACCTGGGGTAAGAACAAGAGAGGAGGGAACCAGGACCCAGTGGTCAGGACTGAGATACAGCACATCTGACCTGGGGTAAGAACAAGAGAGGAGGGAACCAGGACCCAGTGGTCAGGACTGAGATACAGCACATCTGACCTGGGGTAAGAACAAGAGAGGAGGGAACCAGGACCCAGTGGTCAGGACTGAGATACAGCACATCTGACCTGGGGTAAGAACAAGAGAGGAGGGAACCAGGACCCAGTGGTCAGGACTGAGATCCAGCACATCTGACCTGGGGTAAGAACAAGAGAGGAGGGAACCAGGACCCAGTGGTCAGGACTGAGATACAGCACATCTGACCTGGGGTAAGAACAAGAGAGGAGGGAACCAGGACCCAGTGGTCAGGACTGAGATACAGCACATCTGACCTGGGGTAAGAACAAGAGAGGAGGGAACCAGGACCCAGTGGTCAGGACTGAGATACAGCACATCTGACCTGGGGTAAGAACAAGAGAGGAGGGAACTAGGACCCAGTGGTCAGGACTGAGATACAGCACATCTGACCTGGGGTAAGAACAAGAGAGGAGGGAACCAGGACCCAGTGGTCAGGACTGAGATACAGCACATCTGACCTGGGGTAAGAACAAGAGAGGAGGGAACCAGGACCCAGTGGTCAGGACTGAGATACAGCACATCTGACCTGGGGTAAGAACAAGAGAGGAGGGAACCAGGACCCAGTGGTCAGGACTGAGATACAGCACATCTGACCTGGGGTAAGAACAAGAGAGGAGGGAACCAGGACCCAGTGGTCAGGACTGAGATACAGCACATCTGACCTGGGGTAAGAACAAGAGAGGAGGGAACCAGGACCCAGTGGTCAGGACTGAGATACAGCACATCTGACCTGGGGTAAGAACAAGAGAGGAGGGAACCAGGACCCAGTGGTCAGGACTGAGATACAGCACATCTGACCTGGGGTAAGAACAAGAGAGGAGGGAACCAGGACCCAGTGGTCAGGACTGAGATACAGCACATCTGACCTGGGGTAAGAACAAGAGAGGAGGGAACCAGGACCCAGTGGTCAGGACTGAGATACAGCACATCTGACCTGGGGTAAGAACAAGAGAGGAGGGAACCAGGACCCAGTGGTCAGGACTGAGATACAGCACATCTGACCTGGGGTAAGAACAAGAGAGGAGGGAACCAGGACCCAGTGGTCAGGACTGAGATACAGCACATCTGACCTGGGGTAAGAACAAGAGAGGAGGGAACCAGGACCAAGTGGTCAGGACTGAGATACAGCACATCTGACCTGGGGTAAGAACAAGAGAGTAGGGAACCAGGACCCAGTGGTCAGGACTGAGATACAGCACATCTGACCTGGGGTAAGAACAAGAGAGGAGGGAACCAGGACCCAGTGGTCAGGACTGAGATACAGCACATCTGACCTGGGGTAAGAACAAGAGAGGAGGGAACCAGGACCCAGTGGTCAGGACTGAGATACAGCACATCTGACCTGGGGTAAGAACAAGAGAGGAGGGAACCAGGACCCAGTGGTCAGGACTGAGATACAGCACATCTGACCTGGGCTAAGAACAAGAGAGGAGGGAACCAGGACCCAGTGGTCAGGACTGAGATACAGCACATCTGACCTGGGGTAAGAACAAGAGAGGAGGGAACCAGGACCCAGTGGTCAGGACTGAGATACAGCACATCTGACCTGGGGTAAGAACAAGAGAGGAGGGAACCAGGACCCAGTGGTCAGGACTGAGATACAGCACATCTGACCTGGGGTAAGAACAAGAGAGGAGGGAACCAGGACCCAGTGGTCAGGACTGAGATACAGCACATCTGACCTGGGGTAAGAACAAGAGAGGAGGGAACCAGGACCCAGTGGTCAGGACTGAGATACAGCACATCTGACCTGGGGTAAGAACAAGAGAGGAGGGAACCAGGACCCAGTGGTCAGGACTGAGATACAGCACATCTGACCTGGGGTAAGAACAAGAGAGGAGGGAACCAGGACCCAGTGGTCAGGACTGAGATACAGCACATCTGACCTGGGGTAAGAACAAGAGAGGAGGGAACCAGGACCCAGTGGTCAGGACTGAGATACAGCACATCTGACCTGGGGTAAGAACAAGAGAGGAGGGAACCAGGACCCAGTGGTCAGGACTGAGATACAGCACATCTGACCTGGGGTAAGAACAAGAGAGGAGGGAACCAGGAGCCAGTGGTCAGGACTGAGATACAGCACATCTGACCTGGGGTAAGAACAAGAGAGGAGGGAACCAGGACCCAGTGGTCAGGACTGAGATACAGCACATCTGACCTGGGGTAAGAACAAGAGAGGAGGGAACCAGGACCCAGTGGTCAGGACTGAGATACAGCACATCTGACCTGGGGTAAGAACAAGAGAGGAGGGAACCAGGACCAAGTGGTCAGGACTGATTTCCCTCTGAATTCCCTCTGTTCACGTCATCTTATTCATTGTGATCTGAGAGGCAAAAGTGATCAGCATTCCTCCTCTGAGAGGCTATGGCCCCTCGTCTGGATTATTCTAGAAGCTTTTTTACATTGACATGTGGTCGACAACATACCAGAGCAGCCACTGGTTCTTTCAGTTTGGCAACTTTTATTTAACCTTTATTTAACCAGGCAAGTCAGTTAAGAACGTGCTGACTTCTCTGTCACTCATATTACTGCCCTTCTCTCTCTCTCTCTCTCTCTCTCTCTCTCTCTCTCTCTCTCTCCCTTTCTCTCTCTCTGTCTATCTCTCTCTCTTTGTCTCTGTCTCTCTCTTTTCTCTCTCTCTTTCCTCTCTCTCTCTTTCCCCTCTCTCTCTCTCTCTCTCTCTCTCTCTCTCTTTTCTCTCTCTCTCCCCTCTGTCTATCTCTCTCTCTCTCTTTCCCCTCTCTCCCTGTCTCAATCCTTCCACTCTCCTCCCTTCCCTTCTCTCCCTTTCTATCTCTCTCTCTCTTTCCCCTCTCTCTCACGTCTTCCACTCTCTCTCCTCTCTCCAGTCAGATGGTTTTCTGAAGGACAACAACAATGCAGCTCAGAGACTGTTGGATGGTGTGAACTACATCTCCCAGAGTGTGTCGGTGAAACCTGTGAAACCTGCCAAAGCTGTCACTTCCTGGCTCACCGACCAGATCGCCCCGGCCTACTGGAAACCCAACTCCCTCATCCTGGTACGTGGTCCTCAAAGCCATCTGGTCATACTGATATAGACACAGCATGGATCCAACATGGCTGACATATGCATTTTCAGAACAAACATGGAGATGCAGTGACTCACTGGCAATGAAGGTTATTTTGAGGGTTGTAATGCAGTATCTGTCTCTTTCTGTCTTTCTCACTCTTTCCCTCTCTCTTTATCCCTTTTTCTTACTCCCTCTCTTTCTCTCTCTCTCTCTTTCTCCCTTTTTTTCTCTCCCTCTCTTTCTCTCTTTCTCCCTCTTTTTCTCTCCTTCTTTTTCTCTCCCTCTCTTTCTCTCTCTCTTTCTCTCTCACTCTTTTATGAAGAGGTATGCAGGGCAGTCAGATGTACTTCATTCCAACCCAGTGATTCCCTAAATTCTCAAGCCTCAGCTGTGCAGTCAACATCTTTAGACATGTCCATGCTGTCAAGGTTTATTGTTTATGACTGTGTAAAGACTGTCCATTGCTCCCATGACTGTGTAAAGACTGTCCATTGCTCCCATGACTGTGTAAAGACTGTCCATTGCTCCCATGACTGTGTAAAGACTGTCCATTGCTCCCATGACTGTGTAAAGACTGTCCAGTCCTCCTATGACTGTGTAAAGACTGTCCAGTCCTCCTATGAATGTGTAAAGACTGTCCATTGCTCCTATGACTGTGTAAAGACTGTCCATTGCTCCTATGACTGTGTAAAGACTGTCCATTGCTCCTATGACTGTGTAAAGACTGTCCAGTCCTCCTATGACTGTGTAAAGACTGTCCATTGCTCCTATGACTGTGTAAAGACTGTCCATTGCTTCTACGTGTGCTTGTTTTCAGCCTGTGATTTAATCTCTCTCCTGTGCTCTCTGTGCTCTCTGTGCTCTGTGTGTTTCTGTGCTCTCTGTGCTCTCTGTGCTCTCTGTGTTCTCTGTGTCTCTGTGTTCTCTGTGTTCTCTGTGCTCTGTGCCCTGTGCTCTCTGTGCTCTCTGTGTCTCTGTGCTCTCTGTGTCTCTGTGTCTCTGTGTTCTCTGTGTTCTCTGTGTCTCTGCTCTCTGTGTTCTCTGTGTTATCTGTGGTCTCTGTGTTCTCTGTGTCTCTGTGTTCTCTGTTTCTCCGTGTCTCCGTGTCTCCATGTCTCTGTGTCTCTGTGTTCTCTGTGTCTCTGTGTCTCTGTGTCTCTGTGTTCTCCGTGTCTCTGTGTCTCTGTGTTCTCTGTGTCTCTGTGGTCTCTGTGTTCTCTGTGTCTCTGTGTTCTCCGTGTCTCCGTGTTCTCTGTGTTCTCTGTGTTCTCCATGTCTCTGTGTCTCTGTGTTCTCTGTGTTCTCTGTGTCTCTGTGTTCTCTGTGTCTCTGTGTTCTCTGTGTTCTCTGTGTTCTCCGTGTCTCCGTGTCTCTGTGTTCTCTGTGTTCTCTGTGTCTCTGTGTTCTCTGTGTCTCTGTGTTCTCCGTGTCTCTGTGTTCTCTGTGTCTCTGTGTTCTCTGTGTTCTCCGTGTCTCTGTGTCTCTGTGTTCTCTGTGTCTCTGTGTTCTCTGTGTCTCTGTGTCTCTGTGTTCTCTGTGTCTCTGTGTCTCTGTGTTCTCTGTGTTCTCTGTGTTCTCTGTGTCTCTGTGTTCTCCGTGTCTCTGTGCTCTCTGTGCTCTCTGTGTTCTCTGTGTTCTCTGTGTCTCTGTGTCTCTGTGTCTCTATGTCTCTGTAACAGAAATGTTCTATGTGCAGTGAGGTGTTCCAGGACAACGATACTAAGCACCACTGCCGTGCCTGTGGAGAGGGCTTCTGTGACGGCTGCTCCACCAAGAACCGTCCTGTTCCTGAGAGGGGCCGGGGGCTCGCCCCCGTACGGGTCTGTGATGCCTGCTTCCTGAACCGGAGCATCTCAGAAGGTAAGGACGGGCCTCCCGAGTGCTATCTGTGCCACTGGAGATCCTGGTTTGAGTCCAGGCTCTGTCACAGCCGGCCACGACTGGGAGACCAATGGGAAGGCGCACAATCGTCCGGGTTTCGGGGAGGGTTTGGCCGGCAGGGATGTTCTTCTCCCATCGCGCACTATCGACTCCTGTGACGGGCCGGGCGCAATGCACTCTTACCAGGTCACCAGGTGTTTTCTCCGACACATTGGTGCTTCCGGGTTAAGCGGGCGTTGTGTCAAGAAGTAGTGCTACTTGGCTGAGTTGTGTTTCGGAGGATGCACGGCTCTCGACCTTCGCCTCTCACGAGTCCGTACAGGAGTTGCAGCGATGGGACAAGACTGTAACTACCAATTGGGGAGGAAAAAGGGGTAATAAAACTAAAATAAAAAAACGGTAAGGACATGTATTTTCTACAGTGATCCTATGATGTCCCAATAGGTCTTTAAAGAATACAGATAAAACTGTATGCCATATGAACTAGGGCTGGGAATTGCCAGGGACCTCACAATATGACATTAACATGATACTTACTGTACTTACTTCTTAAATGGAAGAAGTTTGGAACCACCAAGACTCTTCCTAGAGCTGGTCACCCGGCCAAACTGACCAATCAGGGGGAGAAGGGCCATGGTCGGGGAGGCGACCAAGACCCCAATGGTCACTCTGATAGAGATCCAGAGTTCCTCTGTGGTGATGGGAGAACCTTCCGGAAGGACAACCATCTCTGCAGCACTCCGCCAATCAGGCCTTTGTGGTATGGAGAAACCAGGCACCATCCCTACTGTGAAGCATGGTGGTGGCAGCATGATGCTGTGGGGATGTTTTGTAGCCCTCTAGGTGAGTACAGCTGTAGCCCTCTGGGTGAGTACTGCCGTAGCCCTCTGGGTGAGTACTGCTGTAGCCCTCTGGGTGAGTACAACGGTAGCCCTCTGGGTGAGTACTGCTGTAGCCCTCTCGGTGAGTACAGCTGTAGCCCTCTGGGTGAGTACTGCTGTAGCCCTCTGTCTGAGTACTGCTGTAGCCCTCTGGGTGAGTACTGCTGTAGCCCTCTGGGTGAGTACTGCTGTAGCCCTCTGGGTGAGTACAGCTGTAGCCCTCTGGGTGAGTACTGCTGTAGCCCTCTGGGTGAGTACTGCTGTAGCCCTCTAGGTGAGTACTGCTGTAGCCCTCTGGGTGAGTACTGCTGTAGCCCTCTGGGTGAGTACTGCTATAGCCCTCTGGGTGAGTACTGCTGTAGCCCTCTGGGTGAGTACTGTAGCCCTCTGGGTGAGTACTGCTGTAGCCCTCTGTCTGTGTACTGTAGCACTCTAGGTGAGTACTGTAGCCCTCTGGGTGAGTACTGTAGCCCTCTGGGTGAGTACTGCTGTAGCCCTCTGGGTGAGTACTGCTGTAGCCCTCTGTCTGAGTACTGCTGTAGCCCTCTGGGTGAGTACTGCTGTAGCCCTCTGGGTGAGTACTGATGTAGACCTCTGGGTGAGTACTGCTGTAGCCCTCTGGGTGAGTACTGCTGTAGCCCTCTGGGTGAGTACTGCTGTAGCCCTCTGGGTGAGTACAGCTGTAGCCCTCTGGGTGAGTACTGCTGTAGCCCTCTAGGTGAGTACTGCTGTAGCCCTCTGGGTGAGTACTGCTGTAGCCCTCTGGGTGAGTACTGCTATAGCCCTCTGGGTGAGTACTGCTGTAGCCCTCTGGGTGAGTACAGTAGCCCTCTGGGTGAGTACTGCTGTAGCCCTCTGTCTGTGTACTGTAGCCCTCTAGGTGAGTACTGTAGCCCTCTGGGTGAGTACTGTAGCCCTCTGGGTGAGTACTGCTGTAGCCCTCTGGGTGAGTACTGCTGTAGCCCTCTGGGTGAGTACTGCTGTAGCCCTCTGTCTGAGAACTGCTGTAGCCCTCTGGGTGAGTACTGCTGTAGCCCTCTGGGTGAGTACTGCTGTAGCCCTCTGGGTGAGTACTGCTGTAGCCCTCTGGGTGAGTACTGCTGTAGGCCTCTGGGTGAGTACTGCTGTAGCCCTCTGGGTGAGTACTGCTGTAGCCCTCTGGGTGAGTACACACATTTTTTATTTTTTATTTTATTTCACCTTTATTTAACCAGGTAGGCCAGTTGAGAACAAGTTCTCATTTACAATTGCGACCTGGCCAAGATAAAGCAAAGCAGTTCGACACATACAACAACACAATAGTTACACATGGAGTAAAACAAACACACAGTCAATAACACAGTAGAAAAATAAGTCTATATACAATGTGAGCAAGTGAGATGAGATAAGGGAGGTAAAGGCAAAAAAGGCCATGGTGGCGAAGTAAATACAATATAGCAAGTAAAACACTGGAATGGTAGATTTGCAGTGGAAGAATGTGCAAAGTAGAGATAGAAATAATGGGGTGCAAAGGAGCAAAATAAATAAATACAGTAGGGAAAGAGGTAGTTGTTTGGGCTAAATTATAGATGGGCTATGTACAGGTGCAGTAATCTGTGAGCTGCTCTGACAGCAGGTGCTTAAAGCTAGTGAGGGAGATAAGTGTTTCCAGTTTCAGAGATTTTTGTAGTTCATTCCAGTCATTGGCAGCAGAGAACTGGAAAGAGAGGCGACCAAAGGAAGAATTGGTTTTGGGGGTGACCAGAGAAATATACCTGCTGGAGCGCGTGCTACAGGTGGGTGCTTCTATGGTGACCAGAGAGCTGAGATAAGGATGGACTTTACCTAGCAGGGTCTTGCAGATGACCTGGAGCCAGTGGGTTTGGCGACGAGTATGAAGCGAGGACCAGCCAACGAGAGCGTACAGGTCGCAGTGGTGGGTAGTATATGGGGCTTTGGTGAAAAAACAGATGGCACTGTGATAGACTGCATCCAATTTATTGAGTAAGGTATTGGAGGCTATTTTGTAAATGACATCGCAGAAGTCAAGGATCGGTAGGATGGTCAGTTTTACGAGGGTATGTTTGGCAGCATGAGTGAAGGATGCTTTGTTGCGAAATAGGAAGCCAATTCTAGATTTAACTTTGGATTGGAGATGTTTGAAGTGAGTCTGGAAGGAGAGTTTACAGTCTAACCAGACACCTAGGTATTTGCAGTTGTCCACATATTCTAAGTCAGAACCGTCCAGAGTAGTGATGCTTGACGGGCTGGCAGGTGCAGGCAGCGATCGGTTGAAGAGCATGCATTTAATTTTACTTGTATTTAAGAGCAGTTGGAGGCCACGGAAGGAGAGTTGAATGGCATTGAAGCTCGTCTGGAGGGTTGTTAACACAGTGTCCAAAGAAGGGCCAGAAGTATACAGAATGGTGTCGTCTGCGTAGAGGTGGATCAGAGACTCACCAGCAGCAAGAGAGACATCATTGATGTATACAGATAAGAGAGTTGGCCCAAGAATTGAACCATGTGGCACCCCCATAGAGACTGCCAGAGGCCCGGACAACAGGCCCTCCGATTTGACACACTGAACTCTATCAGAGAAATAGTTGGTGAACCAGGCGAGGCAATCATTTGACAAACCAAGGCTATCGAGTCTGCTGATGAGGATGTGGTGATTGACAGAGTCGAAAGCCTTGGCCAGGTCAATGAATACGGCTGCACAGTATTGTTTCTTATCGATGGCGGTTAAGATATCGTTTAAGACCTTGAGCGTGGCTGAGGTGCACCCATGACCAGCTCTGAAACCAGATTGCATAGCGGAGAAGGTGCGGTGGGCATCGAAATGGTCGGTAATCTGTTTGCTGACTTGGCTTTCGAAGACCTTAGAAAGGTAGGGTAGGATAGATATAGGTCTGTAGCAGTTTGGGTCTAGAGTGTCTCTCCCTTTGAAGAGAGGGATGACCGCAGCTGCTTTCCAATCTTTGGGAATCTCAGACGACACGAAAGAGAGGTTGAACAGGCTGGTAATAGGGGTTGCAACAATTTCGTCAGATAATTTTAGAAAGAAAGGGTCCAGATTGTCTAGCCTG
Organism: Oncorhynchus mykiss; assembly: GCF_057628025.1. Taxonomy (NCBI): domain Eukaryota; kingdom Metazoa; phylum Chordata; class Actinopteri; order Salmoniformes; family Salmonidae; genus Oncorhynchus; species Oncorhynchus mykiss. Next base: position 88,721,839 of record NC_143025.1, on the reverse strand, counting down.
GCTGATTTGTAGGGGTCCAGATTTTGCAGCTCTTTCAGAACATCAGCTGACTGGATTTGGGAGAAGGAGAAATGGGGAAGGCTTGGGCGAGTTGCTGTGGGGGGTGCAGTGCAGTTAACTGGGGTAGCCAGGTGGAAAGCATGGCCAGCCGTTGAAAAATGCTTGTTGAAATGTTCAATTATAGTGGATTTATCGGTGGTGACATAATTTCCTATCCTCAGTGGAGTGGGCAGCTGGGAGGAGGTGTTCTTATTCTCCATGGACTTTACAGTGTCCCAGAACCTTTTTGAGTTTGTGTTGCAGGAAGTAAATTTCTGCTTGAAAAAGCTAGCCTTGGCTTTTCTAACTGCCTGTGTATATTGGTTTCTAACTTCCCTGAAAAGTTGCATATCACGGGGGCTGTTCGATGCTAATGCAGAACGCCATAGGATGTTTTTGTGTTGGTTAAGGGCATTCAGGTCTGGAGAGAACCAAGGGCTATATATGTTCCTGGTTCTACATTTCTTGAATGGGGCATGCTTATTTAAGATGGTGAGGAAGGCATTTTTTTAAAACTAACCAGGCATCCTCTACTGACGGGATGAGGTCAATATCCTTCCAGGATACCCGGGCCAGGTCGATTAGAAAGGCCTGTACGCTGAAGTGTTCCAGGTAGAGTTTGACAGTGATGAGTGGAGGTCGCTTGACCGCTGACCCATTACGGATGCAGGCAGTGAGGCAGTGATCGCTGAGATCTTGGTTGAAAACAGCAGAGCTGCATTTAGAGGGCAATTTGGTTAGGATGATATCTATGAGGGTGCCTGTGTTAATGGCTTTGGGGTGGTACCTGGCAGGTTCATTGATAATTTGTGTGAGATTGAGGGCATCAAGCTTAGATTGTAGGATGGCTGGGGTGTTAAGCATGTTCCAGTTTAGGTCGCCTAGCAGCACGAGTTCTGAAGATAGATGGGGGACTATCAGTTCATATATGGTGTCCAGAGCACAGCTGGGGGCAGAGTGTGGTCTATAGCAGGCGGCAACGGTGAGAGACTTGTTTTTAGAGAGTTGGATTTTTAAAAGTAGAAGCTCAAATTGTTTGGGTACAGACCTAGATAGTAGGACAGAACTCTGCAGGCTATCTCTGCAGTAGATTGCAACACCGCCCCCTTTGGCCGTTCTATCTTGTCTGAAAATTTTGTAGTTAGGGATGGAGATTTCAGAGTTTTTGGTGACAGGACAACACGGGACAACACAGATATCACAGATTTAACGGTTACAGCACAGATATAACATATTTAACACAGATATAACAGGCACAGCACAGATATAACAGATACAACACCGATATAACAGGTACAGCACAGATATAACAGATTATAACACAAAACAGACACAACATGCAGTTGAAGTCGGAAGTTTACATACACTTAGGTTGGAGTCATTAACACTCATTTTTCAACCACTCGGCAAGTCTGTTAGGACATCTACTTTGTGCATGACACAAGTCATTTTTCCAACGATTGTTTACAGACAGATTATTTCACTTATAATTCACTGTATCACAATTCCAGTGGGTCAGAAGTTCACATACACTAAGTTGACTGTGCAATCAAACAGCTTGGAAAATTCTAGAAAATGTCATGGCTTCTGATAGGCTAAAAGTATCTATATCCACAGTAAAACGAGTCCTACATAACCTGAAAGGCCGCACAGCAGGGAAGAAGCTACTGCTCCAAAACCGCCATAAAAAAAGCCAGACTACGGTTTGCAACTGCACATGGGGATAAAGATTGTACTTTTTGGAGAAATGTCCTCTGGTCTGATGAAACAAAAATAGAAATGTTTGGCCTTAATGACCATCGTTATGTTTGGAGGAAAAACGGGGAGGCTTGCAAGCCGAAGAACACCATCCCAACCATGAAGCACAGGGGTGGCAGCGTCATGTTGTGGGGGTGCTTTGCTGCAGGAGGTGCACTTCACAAAATAGATGGCATCATGAGCAGGAAAATTATGTGGATATATTGAAGCAACATCTCAAGACATCAGTCAGGAAGTTAAAGCTTGGCCACAAATGGGTCTTCCAAATGGACAATGACCCCAAGCATACTTCCAAAGTTGTGGCAAAATGGCTTAAGGACAACAGAGTCAAGGTATTGGAGTGGCCATCACAAAGCCCTGACCTCAATCCTATAGAAAATTTGTGAGCAGAACTGAAAAAGCGTGTGCGAGCAAGGAGGCCTACAAACCTGACTCAGTTACACCAGCTCTGTCAGGAGGAATGGGTCAAAATTCACCCAACTTATTGTGGGAAGCTTGTGGAAGGCTACCCATAACGTTTGACCCAAGTTAAAGACAATGCTATCAAATACTAATTGAGTGTATGTAAACTTCTGACCCACTGGGAATGTGATGAAAGAAATAAAAGCTGAAATAAATCATTATCTCTACTATTATTCTGACATTTCACATTCTTAAAATAAAGTGGTGATCCTAACTGATCTAAGACTGACCTAATTTTTACTAGGATTAAAAGTCAGGAATTGTGAAAAACTGAGTTTAAATGTATTTGGCTAAGGTGTGTGTAAACTTCCGACTTCAACTGTATAAATATGTCTAGTCTTAGATACCTTGCTTTGAAGTAGTCTACCTTATCCAGCTGATCCCTGATTCATTGAATGAGGGAATAATTTTGTAAAGACTAAATATTTGGTTGTAATGTTGCAATATTTTATATCAGGGTGGCAACCATCCTTCAAGATAGCTAGGGTGTGCAAGTTTTCTTTTTCCCCAGCCCCACTCCCCGGCTTTTCACCAAAACAGGGGCAGGAAAACGCTTTGCTATGATGTAAACTGCTGATTGTCGCTGTGAAAGTGAAACCCGGTGTGCCTTCTTAGGCCTCTCCTCCTCGTAGATTAGCCCTGTGTTTGTCCTGCTCCCTCTCCTGCAGCAGCTCCTCCTCGTAGATTATCCCTGTGTTTGTCCTGCTCCCTCTCCTGCAGCAGCTCTCTGGTCGGAGGGTTAAGGTGGACATGCCAGGAGAGGACATGGAGAGGACAAGGAGAGGACACGGTGGACATGCAACGGAGAGGACAAGGAGAGGACAAGGTGGACATGCAAGGAGGGGACACGGTGGACATGCAAGGAGAGGACATGGTGGACATGCAAGGAGAGGACAAGGTGGACATGCAAGGAGAGGACAAGGTGGACATGCAAGGAGAGGACAAGGAGAGGACAAAGAGAGGGCAAGGTGGACATGCAAGGAGAGGACAAGGTGGACATGCAAGGAGAGGACATGGTGGACATGCAAGGAGAGGACAAGGTGGACATGCAAGGAGAGGACAAGGTGGACATGCAAGGAGAGGACAAGGAGAGGACAAAGAGAGGGCAAGGTGGAAATGCAAGGAGAGGACAAGGAGAGGACAAGGTGGACATGCAAGGAGAGGACAAGGTGGACATGCAAGGAGAGGACAAGGTGGACATGCCAGGAGAGGACATGGAGAGGACAAGGAGAGGACAATGTGGACATGCAAGGAGAGGACAAGGAGAGGACAAAGAGAGGGCAAGGTGGACATGCAAGGAGAGGACAAGGAGAGGACAAGGTGGACATGCAAGGAGAGGACAAGGTGGACATGCAAGGAAAGAACAAGGAGAGGACAAGGAGAGGACAAAGAGAGGGCAAGGTGGAAATGCAAGGAGAGGACAAGGTGGACATGCAAGGAGAGGACAAGGTGGACATGCAAGGAGAGGACAAGGTGGACATGCCAGGAGAGGACATGGAGAGGACAAGGAGAGGACACGGTGGACATGCAACGGAGAGGACAAGGAGAGGACAAGGTGGACATGCAAGGAGGGGACAAGGTGGACATGCCAGGAGAGGACATGGAGAGGACAAGGAGAGGACACGGTGGACATGCAACGGAGAGGACAAGGAGAGGACATGCAAGGAGAGGACAAGGTGGACATGCAAGGAGAGGACAAGGTGGACATGCAAGGAGAGGACAAGGTGGATCCAAATGCATGTTGTGATAACTTCCAAAAACAATAACGAAGTGATACACTTCTATCTGGGTTTGAGCCCAGCCTGTGTGGCACTAGACTGTGTTAGCCCTCTGATCTAAAGCCTACCACTAGGTATTAGGTCCTGGAGCTTGTCCAAGTCAGGCCTGGTGTGGTTCACCAAAACATCTCTGATACAGTCAGGCCAGGTGTGGTTCACCTAATGTCTCTGATACAGTCAGGCCAGGAGTGATTCACCTAATGTCTCTGATACAGTCAGGCCAGGTGTGGTTCACCTAATGTCTCTGATACAGTCAGGCCAGGAGTGATTCACCTAATGTCTCTGATACAGTCAGGCCAGGTGTGGTTCACCTAATGTCTCTGATACAGTCAGGCCAGGAGTGATTCACCTAATGTCTCTGATACAGTCAGGCCAGGTGTGGTTCACCTGAGTATAACTGACCTGGAGCAGCAGAGCTGGAGGATGATGAAGACGAAGAGACGGCAGCATCAGAACGAGGCCTACTCTCTGGAGTCCTGTCTCTGAAGGAGGGGCCTGCACCACTGCTGCCATTTAACCAGGCAAGTCAGTTAAGAACAAATTCTTATTTACAATGACGGCCGAGGGAACAGTGGGTTAACTGCCTTGTTCAGTGGCAGAACGACAGATTTTTACCTCGTCAGCTCTGGGATTTGATCTATTTGACAAAACAAGCAGGTCTAGTATAGAAAATCATTGCACCATCTAAAACCACTGTGGAATATTTTTTTGGGGGAAAACCATAAAAATTATATTTTCAGATGTTTGAAACTGATCTACTAAACCGAGAGTAAAATACTCAACAACAACAACAAAAAAAGAAACTTAAGCATAGAAATAGCGCACATAGAACAGATCTACTACTTCTTATACTGGCTTTCGATGAGAATGACAGATCTATAACTCACATTTCTATGTGAATTTTGTCAGGTCGCCCCCCCCCCCCTCCCAAAAATGACATAATGCAGATTTAAAATAAAATGGTGTTATCTGTGTATTAATAAGAGATTGCGATGTTGATCAAATATATTATTGAACATGCCGGTTACACCTGCATCGCTTGCCGTTTGGGGTTTTTAGGCTGGGTTTCTGTACAGCACTTTGTGACATCGGCTGATGTAAGAAGGGCTTTATAAATACATTTGATTTGATTGGAGGAGCTTGACACAAAGTTCCTCTACCTGCTACAATGCTGCGTCCATGTGACAAATGGTAAACACCCGCTAGCCAAACCTCATTGGTTCATCGCCTGACAATAACGGCCCTCTTTGCGGCTTTACGATTGGACGCGTGTGCTTTCAATCACTCTCCCCCTCCTCTAAAAGGAAATCTAAAATTGTTAAGATCATTCTCATGAACTAAACATTGTAACAGATGCATTTGTTGTCTGTAGTGTGACAGTAGTTGTGATTGGTTTACATTCTAGATAGAGCATCGGCCATTGCTTTGTTAGAATTTCCTGTGTAAACAAACCTTCATGTGTAACTTATGCTTCTACAATATATACATCTAAATCTACCTCATGTTAATGTGTTTTACTACACTGCTACATAATATTATATATATATATCTTCTAGTACCATTCTATTTGTTTTGCTAAATGCCACTGAATGAAGAAGAGTCTCCATACAAGCATTTCGCTATACTCGCAATAACATCTGCTAACCATGTGTAAGTGACCAATAACATTTGATTTGATATGCAGAGAAAATAAAGATGGTCTGTTTGGGACAGGCACAAAGGAACACAGGACAACTGGCATTGCTTTTTTGTTTCCCTGCTAGAAAACGCAGCCACTCCTTGCTGTATCTGTTTCATATGCCCCGGGGATATACCTACACTATGTAAATTACTTATACTGACTAGTAAGTACACTGTAATGATTTGCATGTGTGCAATATTAAGTTGTACTGTACGTAGCCTTGGCTCATCGTCTTTATGAAACGCTTTTGACAGTTTTCTCCTAAACCACGCCTTTGCTCCTGCATCCTGGCATTGTATTGGTTAAGGAGCAGGTCGCCTAGGATCTTACTGGTTGTTTTTTTCATAGGGTCCCAAACAGCTCCGAGATTTGGAATATTTGCCTACTGTCTAGTAGCAAAATGGCGACTGTCATTCAGAATCCTCTCAAATCGTAAGTAATTCTCAAAATGCTATATTCGATAACAATAAAACGTTTTCGCTGGCATGCAATGGTTGCGCTCAATAAGTAGAAAAAGGACAACAAATTGAGTGGAATAATGCAATTTGCTATTTTGATGTTATATGATGTTTATAAACATATCACACCGTGCACGTTAGGACAAATATGCGGAGTTTTGTTCGTATTTATTGGTTTCTACACGAATGTTTCCGGTGTACAAAGCATATCATGCGCACGCTTTTAAGAAAATATTTGTCTATGCATGAAACAACACTGTTCTGTGTGGACAAGTCAATTGTGGAGTTTTTTTTTGTTATTTTTCAAAAGTTGTTCCATATTCGGATACATTTATAGACTAAGAACCGTAGAATAAGTATTTGTTGATCTTTCACATTTACGATTCCATTGTCCTGGTCCGTTTTATTACTTAGAATTAATGTCAACCAACAAGCGCTTCTGGTGCGCTCGCTTATTGAGAGACAGCCTACAGTCTGTCTGCCCATCACTCAAAACATGTATAGTGTGGGTTTATTTTCCCACTGAAACACAAATGGAGTACCCTGATAGACACTCACAAGTGTTGCAAAAAAATGATAGGCTATCATTTGAGTATGCATCGGACAGCTTTTTACTGTCTGCGACAAATCGATCAGGCTGAGCGGGCATGAGCCGTGTCGGCGGAGGGAAACTACAGTATTTACAACCAGTGCCACCAGGGATCTCTTTCTAGGATCCGCGTATAGGCCTAGTTGTGTAATGTGATGAATAACAAGTCTGACTGTGTGTGTCAACATTGTCAACACTGTTTTGGACTCTTCTCTCGTCATTGCTGCTCTCCTGTAGTCATGGTTTCCCTCCTGTAGTCATGGCTGCCTGCTGCCTGAACATAACCTTGTTTCTGTGTAAAGGTGGCACAGCTCTATCTGTCTGTGAGAAGTGACATGGATCTATTCACAGACAGGCTGTATGTGTCTGTCCCAAATGGGACCCTATTCCCTATATAGTGTACTACTTTTGACACCCTATTTATGGAATAGAGAGCCATTTGGGACATAATCAGACGCTCCCAGGTAGACACAGACTATCAGGAGATATTTACCCACATTTGCAGTGGAATGTAGTGAAGGGGTCTGGCACACAGTTATGACACAGCTTATTGTTGTAGTGGTAGTTGTGAAAACAGGCTGCATTCCTGGTCTACACTGAATTAGCTACGTTGTTTGGTCTAACAGATGGCCCTTCACTAACAGCAGGGCAGAGCAACCAGACACAGTGTAGTCAACATGTTTGTGTCCGGATATAGGCTGAAATATGCATTCAGTTACACAAGATACCTACTTCCTTATGATGCCACTCATAGTCTCTTGGCTGTTACCATTCAATGGAGTAGCTGGCCAGTGGACAGATTGTATTCCAGTCTGCCTATATCATATTAAATAACCTGTCCCAGTCTGTCTACATCATATTAATAAACCTGTCCCAGTCTGCCTATATCATATTAATAAACCTGTCCCAGTCTGCCTATATCATATTAATAAACCTGTCCCAGTCTGCCTATATCATATTAATAAACCTGTCCCAGTCTGTCTACATCATATTAATTAACCTGTCCCAGTCTGCCTATATCATATTAATAAACCTGTCCCAGTCTGCCTATATCATATTAATAAACCTGTCCCAGTCTGTCTATATCATATTAATTAACCTGTCCCAGACTGGATTCCAGTCTGTCTACATCATATTAATTAACCTGTCCCAGACTGGATTCCAGTCTGTCTACATCATATTATTTAACCTGTCCCAGTATGTCTATATCATATTATTTAACCTGTCCCAGTCTGTCTATATCATATTAATAAACCTGTCCCAGTCTGTCTACATCATATTATTTAACCTGTCCCAGTATGTCTATATAATATTATTTAACCTGTCCCAGTCTGTCTATATTATATTATTGAACCTGTCCCAGTCTGTCTATATCATATTATTTAACCTGTCCCAGTCTGTCTATATCATATTATTTAACCTGTCCCAGTCTGTAGCCCAGTCTGTCTATATCATGTTATTGAACCTGTCCCAGTCTGTCTATATCATATTATTGAACCTGTTCCAGTCCATAGCCCAGTCTGTCTGTATCATATTATTGAACCTGTCCCAGTCTGTAGCCAAGTCTGTCTATATCATATTATTGAATCTGTCCCAGTCTGTAGCCCAGTCTGTCTATAACATATTATTGAACCTGTCCCAGTCTGTAGCCCAGTCTGTCTATATCATATTATTGAACCTGTCCCAGTCTGTAGCCCAGTCTCTCTATATCGTATTATTAACCTGTCCCAGTCTGTATCATATTATTGAACCTGTCCCAGTCTGTAGCCCAGTCTGTCTGTATCATATTATTAACCTGTCCCAGTCTGTCTGTATCGTATTACTAACCTGTCCCAGTCTGTTTATATAGTATTATTTAACCTGTCCCAGTCTGTCTGTATCATATTATTTAACCTGTCCCAGTCTGTCTGTATCGTATTATTAACCTGTCCCAGTCTGTCTGTATCGTATTAATAACCTGTCCCAGTCTGTCTGTATCATATTAATAACCTGTCCCAGTCTGTCTGTATCATATTAATAACCTGTCCCAGTCTGTCTGTATCGTATTACCAACCTGTCCCAGTCTGTCTGTATCGTATTACTAACCTGTCCCAGTCTGTCTGTATCGTATTATTAACCTGTCCCAGTCTGTCTGTATCGTATTAATAACCTGTCCCAGTCTGTCTGTATCGTATTAATAACATGTCCCAGTCTGTCTGTATCATATTAATAACCTGTCCCAGTCTGTCTGTATCGTATTAATAACCTGTCCCATTCGGTCTATATCGTATTACTAACCTGTCCCAGTCTGTCTGTATCGTATTAATAACCTGTCCCAGTCTGTCTGTATCGTATTAATAACCTGTCCCAGTCTGTCTGTATCATATTAATAACCTGTCCCAGTCTGTCTGTATCATATTATTTACCTGTTCCAGTCTGTCTGTATCGTATTACTAACCTGTCCCATTCTGTCTGTATCGTATTAATAACCTGTCCCAGTCTGTCTGTATCGTATTATTAACCTGTCCCAGTCTGTCTGTATCATATTAATAACCTCTCCCATTCTGTCTGTATCGTATTAGTAACCTGTCCCAGTCTGTCTGTATCATATTATTTAACCTGTCCCAGTCTGTCTGTATCGTATTAATAACCTGTCCCATTCTGTCTGTATCGTATTAATAACCTGTCCCAGTCTGTCTATATCGTATTATTAACCTGTCCCAGTCTGTCTGTATCGTATTAATAACCTGTCCCAGTCCGTCTGTATCGTATTATTTACCTGTTCCAGTCTGTCTGTATCGTATTACTAACCTGTCCCATTATGTCTGTATTGTATTAATAACCTGTCCCAGTCTGTCTGTATCATATTAATAACCTGTCCCAGTCTGTCTGTATCGTATTATTAACCTGTCCCAGTCTGTCTGTATCGTATTATTAACCTGTCCCAGTCTTTCTGTATTGTATTATTAACCTGTCCCAGTCTGTCTGTATCGTATTAATAACCTGTCCCAGTCTGTCTGTATCGTAGGCCTGTTATTAACTATTTCAGAAAGTCATTCAGTGGGGAATTCAGTTACAGCAGTTGTTTGCATTGTGTCAGAGGGAAAGAGAGAGTCTGGTTTGACATACAGTAATATATATACAGCGCCTTCGGAAAGTATTCAGACCCCTTGACTTTTCCCACATTTTGTTATGTTACAGCCTTATTCTAAAATGGATTAAATAAATAAAAATACTCAGCAATCTACACACAATAACCCATAGTGACATCACAATACCCCATAATGGCATCACAATACCCCATAATGACATCACAATACCCCATAATGACATCACAATACCCCATAATGACAAAGCGAAAACAGGTTTTTAGAAGTTACATAAGTATTCACAACCTTTGCTCTAAGACTGGAAATTGAGCTCAGGTGCATCCTGTTTCCATTGATCATCCTTGAGATGTTTCTACAACTTGATTGGAGTCCACCTGTGGTAAATTCAATTGATTGGACATGATTTGGAAAGGCACACACACATGTCTATATAAGGTCCCACAGTTGACAGTGCATGTCAGAGCAAAAACCAAGCCAAAAGGTCGAAGGAATTGTCCGAGACGGGATTGTGTCGAGGCACAGATCTGGGGAAGGGGAAGGGTACCAAAGCATTTCTGCCACATTGAAGGTCCCCAAGAACACAGTGTCCTCCATCATTCTTAAATGTAAGAAGTTTGGAACCACCAAGACTCTTCCTAGAGTTGGCCGCCCAGCCAAACTGAGCAATCGGAAGAGAAGGGCCTCTGTCAGGGAGGCGACCAAGAACCCGATGGTCACTCTGTCACTCTCCAGAGTTCCTCTGTGGAGATGGGAGAACTTCCCGGAAAGACAACCATCTCTGCAGCACTCAACCAATTAGACCTTTATGGTAGGGTGGCCAGACAGAAGCCACTCTTTAAAAGGCACATGACAGCCCACTCGGAGTTTGCCAAAAGGCACCTAAAGACTCTCAGACCATAAGAAACAAGATTCTCTGGTCTGATTAAAACCAAGATTGAACTCTTTGGCCTGAATGCCAAGCGTCACATCTGGAGGAAACCAGGCACCGTCCCTACAGTGAAGCATGGTGGTGGCAGCATTATGCTGTGGGGATGTATTTCAGCTGCGGGACTGGGAGACTAGTCAGGATCGAGGGAAAGATGAACGGAGCAAAGTACAGAGAGATCCTTGATGAAAACTTGCTCCAGAGCACTCAGGACCTCTGACTGGGGTGAAGGTTCATCTTCCAACAGGACAACGACCCCAAGTGCACAGCAACGCTCCCCATCCAACCTGACAGAGCTTGAGAGGATCTGCATAGAAGATTAGGAGAAACTCCCCAAATACAGGTGTGCCAAGCTTGTAGCGTCATACCCAAGAAGACTAGAGGCTGTAATCGCTGCCGAAGGTGCTTCAACAAAGTACTGAGTAAAGGGTCTGAATAATTATGTAAATGTGATATTTCAGTTTTTTTTTTATGAACAAATTTGCAACAATTTCTAAACCCCTGTTTTTGATTTGTCATTATGGGGTATTGTGATGCCATTATGGGGTATTGTGATGTCATTATGGGGTATTGTGATGTCATTATGGGGTATTGTGATGTCATTATGGGGTATTGTGATGTCATTATGGGGTATTGTGATGTCATTATGGGGTATTGTGTGTAGATTGATGAGGAAAATAAAAACAATTTAATCAATTTTAGAATAAGGCTGTAACCTAACAAAATGTGGAAAAAGTCCAAGGGCCTGAATACCTTTTTGAAGGCAATGTGTGTATATATAAGTCAGATATTAGAATATATCCTCTTTGTGCTAGAGCCTTATCACATTAGGTTGAGTGGTTTCCCTCTGACTGTTTTGATTCCATGAGAGGTGTTGGGTTTGCACTTAGCCGGCAACAACAGCCCTGTTCTATTGATAAGAGCTATTCTGGCCTCCCTCCTGGTTTGGGACAGTGGGAGGTTTGTTATCCATGGCTTTGGTCTCCTGATCTCTGCATAAAATAAAACACATTTAAAAAAAAAAGAAAATGCACTATGCAGAAATCGTATTGCCATTTTGTAATTTCAGTTTAATGTGACTTAACAAGCTAGTACATTGTAGAGAATCATTGTACCATCTAAACCGCTGGGAAATATATTTTCCATAACCCCAAAATATTGTATTTTCAACTGTTTTGAGGCTGGTGTACAAAACCGAAAGTTAAAGATGCAGGAGAAAAAAAAAACTAAACGTAAGAACGGGAAGCATAGAAATACCACACATAGAACAGATCTACCGTGTCTTAGACTTGTTTTCAATGTGAACGACAGATCTATAACTCAGTGGCATATTGCAGCTTTAACAAGAGGGAATGCATGTATCACAGGCGGCTGCTGACGGCTCAAATAATGTCCGGAACGGAGCAAATGGAATGGCATTTAACCACCTGGAAACCATGGAAACCATGTGTCTGATGTGTTTGTTACCGTTCCACTGATTCCCCTCCAGTCATTACCACAAGCCCATTCTCCCCAATTAAGGTTCCACCAACCTCCTGTGGCATGTATATACGGAAAATCCATGCTTATGAGATGGACAGATGAGAAGGGTGCATGTGTGTGTTCTGTTGATAAGAGCTATTCTGGCCTTCTTCCTGGTTTGAGACGGTGGGTGGTTCCTGTTCTCTGCATAAAATGACACCATTTTTATACAATTTTAAGAGTGTTCCAAACGTCAAATTTCAAAGTGTTCAAGGTTAAGTTTAGGCATTAACTTCAAATGTTTAAGGTCAGGATTAAGTTAGAAGGACCCGATAGAGAGGAGAGGAGGGATGGTACGGGACAGGAGAGAGGGAGTTGGAAAGAGAGAGAGAGGGAGTGGGAAAGGGAGAGAGAAAGGGAGAGAGAGAGAGACTGTATGTAGTCGTAATATGACATGTGAAATGTGTCTCTTCCTGTAAAATGTTTGTTTACTGTTCATTTCTAATTGTTTATTTAACTTTTGTTTATTATCTAAACTCAGCAAAAAAAAAAGAAATGTCCCTTTTTCAGGACCCTGTCTTTCAAAGATAATTCGTAAAATTCCAAATAACTTCACAGATCTTCATTGTAAAGGGTTTAAACATTGTTTCCCGTGCTTGTTCAATGAACCATGAACAATTAATGAACATGCACCTCTGGAAGGTAGGCAATTAAGGTCACAGTTATGAAAACTTAGGACACGAAAGAGGCCTTTCTACTGACTCTGAAAAACTCCAAAAGAAAGATGCCCAGGGTCACTTTTCATCTGCGTGAATGTGCCTTAGGCATGCTGCAAGGAGGCAGGAGGACTGCAGATGTGGCCAGGGCAATAAATTGCAATGTCCGTACTGTGTGACGCCTAAGACAGCGCTACATTGAGACAGGACGGACAGCTGATCATCCTCGCAGTGGCAACACCTGCACAGGATCGGTACATCCGAACGTCACACCTGCGGGACAGGTACTCGATGACAACAACAACTGCCCGAGTTACACCAGGAACACACAATCCCTCAATCAGTGCTCAGACTGTCCGCCATAAGCTGAGAGAGACTGGACTGAGGGCTTGTAGGCCTGTTGTAAGGCAGATCCTCACCAGACATCACCGGTAACAATGTCGCCTATGGGCACAAACCCACCGTCGCTGGACCAGACAGGACTGGCACAAAGTGCTCTTCACTGACGAGTTGCGGTTTTGTCTCACCAGGGGTGATGGTCGGATTCACGTTTATCGTCGAAGGAATGAGCGTTACACCGAGGCCTGTACTCTGGAGCGGGATCGGGGGCGGTGTGTCACAGCATCATCGGACTGAGCTTGTTGTCATTGCAGGCAACCTCAACGCTGTGCGTTACAGGGAAGACATCCTCCTCCCTCATGTGGTATCCTTCCTGCAGACTCATCCTGACATGACCCTCCAGAATGACAATGCCACCAGCCATACTGCTCGTTCTGTGCCTGATTTCCTGCAAGACAGGAATGTCAGTGTTCTGCCATGGACAGCAAAGAGCCCGGAACTCCATCCCATTGAGCACATCTAGGACCTGTTGGATCGGAGGGTGATTCCCCCCTGAAATGTCTGGGAACTTGCAGGTGCCTTGGTGGAAGAGTGGGGTAACATCTCACAGCAAGAACTGGCAAATCTGGTGCAGTCCATGAGGAGGAGATGCACTGCAGTACTTAATGCAGCTGGTGGCCACACCAGATACTGACAGTTACTTTTGATTTTGACCCCCCCTTTGTTCAGGGACACATTATTCCATTTCTGTTAGTCACGTGCCTGTAGAACTTGTTCAGTTTATGTCTCAGTTGTTGAATCTTATTATGTTCATACAAATATTTACACATGTTAAGTTTGCTTAAAATTAACGCAGTTGACAGTGCGAGGACGTTTCTTTTTATGCTGAGTTTATTTCACTTGCTTTGGCATATGTTTTCCATTTCAAAAAGCTCTTTGAATTTATTTGAATAGAGAGAGAAAGGGGGAGAGAGAGAGATGGAGAGGGAGACAGAAAGAGAGAGAGGGAGGGAGGGAGACAGAGGGAGGGCTAGATAGAGAGAGGGGGAAAGCCCCATCTGCTCACCAGGACCCTCGTCCTTCTCCCCTAAACACACACACATACACACACACCTACACCTACACACACACACAGCCACGGAGGATCCCTCCAAAACAACAGGGCCAACTCCTCCCACTACAGAGACACGTGTCCCATTGGTCCCAACCTACATTAGTATAATAAGGCAGTCTGTCCCAGGGGTCGTAGTGGAACAGGAGGAGGACTTAGTACAATAGCAGTGGACTGGATCTTCTCCTATGGATTTAGTCTAAACATTTTAATAAGACTTTAAGTAATTACCAATGAGTAAGGCTATTCTCTGTCAGAATGAGTTGAGTTATTACGATGTAATTACCAATGAGTAAGGCTATTCTCTGTCAGAATGGGTTGAGTTATTACGATGTAATTACCAATGAGTAAGGCTATTCTCTGTCAGAATGGGTTGAGTTATTACGATGTAATTACCAATGAGTAAGGCTATTCTCTGTCAGAATGGGTTGAGTTATTACGATGTAATTACCAATGAGTAAGGCTATTCTCTGTCAGAATGGGTTGAGTTATTACGATGTAATTACCAATGAGTAAGGCTATTCTCTGTCAGAATGGGTTGAGTTATTACGATGTAATTACCAATGAGTAAGGCTATTCTCTGTCAGAATGGGTTGAGTTATTACGATGTAATTACCAATGAGTAAGGCTATTCTCTGTCAGAATGAGTTAAGTTATTACCAATTGAACTAACTTGACATTGAACAGGACATCTGGAATGATGTTGTGTTTGAGCCTGTTGTGTCTGGGATTAGGGAAGCACACGTTGTCACACAACATCCATATCCTCCGGGTGATGTAGTTACTGTACATTAACCAGGAGATAACATCCTGTCTGATAGAGCTGTTGCTTGTCTCTGAAGTATAGCATGAATCAGCATATTTCATCATCATTTTATACATTTTTTATTTTACCTTTATTTAACTAGACAAGTCAGTTTAAAAAAACAAATTCTTATTTTACAATGACGGCCAATCCCTAACCCGGACGGCGCTGGGCCAATTGGGACTATCAATCACGGCCGGTTGTGATACAGCCTGGAACTGAACCAGGGTCTGTAGTGACGCCTCTAGCACTGAGATGCAGTGCCTTAGAGCCGCTGCGCCACACGGGAGCCCTGTCCATATAATCCTATTGATTCTGATCTAGGATCTGTCCATATAATCCTATTGATTCTGATCTAGGATCTGTCCATATTTTTATTTTATTTGACCTTTATTTAACTAGGCAAGTCAGTTAAGAACAAATTCTTATTTTCAATGACGGCCTAGGAACAGTGGGTTAACTGCCTGTTCAGGGGCAGAATGACAGATTTGTACCTTGTCAGCTCGGGGATTTGAACTTGCAACCTTCCGGTTACTAGTTCAACACTCTAACCACTAGGCTGCCCTGCCGCCCCTCTAACCACTAGGCTGCCCTGCCGCCCCTCTAACCACTAGGCTACCCTGCCACCCCTCTAACCACTAGGCTACCCTGCCGCCCCTCTAACCACTAGGCTACCCTGCCGCCTCTACGCTCTAACCACTAGGCTACCCTGCCGCCCCTCTAACCACTAGGCTACCCTGCCGCCTCTACACTCTAACCACTAGGCTACCCTGCCGCCCTGGCACATTGTATAACACCTTGTCTGGCGTCTCGGACTAAAACCATTATTGACGTTCATTTGATCTGATCTCCTGTCTAAAACTGAATTATAGATGTTATTCATGTGTATTTAACCTTTATTTTCAGTCTTCTGAGGTTTGAAAGAGACCTGGGCCTTGTATCCATAACCTTTTCTCAGAGTAGGATCTAGGATCTGTCCATATATTCCTATTGATTCTGATCTAGGATCTGTCCATATAATCCTATTGATTCTGATCTAGGATCTGTCCATATAATCCCATTGATTCTGATCTAGGATCTGTCCATATAAGGGGGAAATATTGCTGATATGCCATAACAACACAGTTTGCAGAACAATACCATTACCCACAAAGACAGGCGGCCACAATGGCCTATATCTGCAGGGTCGCGTGCTGTGCACTCTCCGTGATTTGAACTGTTAGAGGGAATACCCACGAGGGATGTAGAGGTGGTCAGAGGGGGCTCTGTGTGTGTAGATTAGGGAGAGGGCTGTGCGGAGGGTAAATGTTTTGGAGAAGGGGTGTGTGTTTTGAAGTGAGAGAGGGGGGCTCTGTGTGTGTAGATTAGGGAGAGGGCTGTGCGGAGGGGACATGTTTTGGAGAAGGTGTGTGTGTTTTGAAGTGAGAGAGGGGGGCTCTGTGTGTGGATGTGTGTGTGTGTGTGTTTGGCCTACAGACGTTTGGCCTACGCCCCCATTTTGCATGAGAGGGAGAGGGAACTAGAGTGAGTGATGGGGGAATTGTCTGTCTGGGGGGAATTTGCTGTGTGCTTTCAGTCCAACCTGCACTCTAAACACTGGAGCAGCTGTGTGTAGGCTGAATGTATCAGGGGAGAGGTAGAGGGGTGTGTGTGTGGGGGGGGGGGGGGGAGAGGGACAGGGTGTGTGTGTGGGGGAGAGGGACAGGGTGTGTGTGTGTGGGGGGGGGGGGGGGGGGGAGGGTAGAGGGGTGTGTGTGTGTGGGGGTGGGGGGGGGGGGGGTGACAGGGTGTGTGTGTGTGTGGGGGGGATGAGGGACTGTGTGTGTGTGTGTGTGTGTGTGTGTGTGTGGACTATGTATGAGCAGGCTGACCACTAGAAATAGACTTCGATTTTGGGTGTTTGAAAAAAAGAATAACGTCGATATATGCCTTTCCTCGGCACCAAAAAGAATAAAAACTATTGACCTGCAATGGTGTCAACTCATGATGCTCTGAGGCGAAGCACGGGAATACTTGATGGAAACAGCGTGTTGTTTTTAATTTTTTTGTTTTAAGCCTCCCCCAAACCCTAGGTCCTGACCCTTAACCTCTCTGAATTAATACATTTAACCTTTTGAGTTGTTTCTGTGCTAAACCTGTAACCACGTAGAATTAACGAGGGAAAAAAATAGACGTTCATCCACAATACGTCGAATTTCAAAGTGAAACTATGAGACCTGGTTGTGTATGAGAGGGGAGGGGTGTGTGTGTGTGTGTGTGTTTCTGTGTGTAGGCTCTGTCTGAAGGGAGGGGGAGTATGTACAGAGACATTATTTTTGGTATGTCATACAACATATGGAATTAGTTTGGACTGGTTATCCACTCTGCTGTAAAGTAATCCTTAGTGATCCACTGTGCTGTAAAGTAATCCTCAGTGATCCACTATGCTGTAAAGTAATCCTCAGTGATCCACTGTGCTGTCAAGTAATCCTCAGTGATCCACTCTGCTGTAAAGTAATCCTCAGTGATCCACTGTGCTGTAAAGTAATCCTCAGTGATCCACTCTGCTGTAAAGTAATCCTCAGTGATCCACTGTGCTGTCAAGTAATCCTCAGTGATCCACTCTGCTGTAAAGTAATCCTCAGTGATCCACTATGCTGTAAAGTAATCCTTAGTGATCCACTGTGCTGTAAAGTAATCCTCAGTGATCCACTCTGCTGTAAAGTAATCCTCAGTGATCCACTCTGCTGTAAAGTAATCCTCAGTGATCCACTCTGCTGTCAAGTAATCCTCAGTGATCCACTGTGCTGTAAAGTAATCCTCAGTGATCCACTCTGCTGTAAAGTAATCCTCAGTGATCCACTGTGCTGTCAAGTAATCCTCAGTGATCCACTCTGCTGTAAAGTAATCCTCAGTGATCCACTGTGCTGTCAAGTAATCCTCAGCGATCCACTCTGCTGTAAAGTAATCCTCAGTGATCCACTGTGCTGTAAGTAATCCTCAGTGATCCACTCTGCTGTAAAGTAATCCTCAGTGATCCACTATGCTGTAAGGGAATGGTCCCCGGCTCAGCCCACAGATCAAAACCAAAGTAGATCTGGAGTCTCAATCTCTCTACCTTTCCCTCTCTCCTTCGCCATCTCTCCCTCTCTCCCAGTCTCCCTCTCATCTCCCTCCCCCTCTCCCTCCTCTCCATCCTCCTCTCCCTCCTTGTCTCTCTCCTTCTCCCTCCTACTTTACCTCCTCCTCCCCCCCCCCCTCCTTCCCCCTCCCCCCTCTTCCTAGAAAACCTCACAAAGGCTTCCTGAGCCCCCTCCCCTGCTCCTCTTCTCTCCCCTGCTATCTTTTCCTCCACTGCTTCCCTCCTCTTCCCTAAACCCCCGTCTCCCTTACCCCACCTCTTCTCCCCATCCAGAGGGGCCTCCCTCCCAGCCTCCCCTATCCCAGATCAGAGCCCCTTTCCTGGCTGTCTTTGCCCAGGCCAGTGGGGTCACCTGGAGCAGGCTGCTGATATGACATGACATTAGCTCTAATCTGATTGAGCTCCTCTGTTAGGTTATGAGGGTTCTGTAAGGGTTGCAGGAGGGTTAGATGAAGGTTAGGAGGGTTCTGTAAGGGTTTCAGGAGGGTTAGATGAAGATCAGGAGGGTTCTGTAAGGGTTTCAGGAGGGTTAGATGAAGGTTAGGAGGGTTCTGTAAGGGTTGCAGGAGGGTTAGATGAAGGTTAGGAGGGTTCTGTACCACAGGGTTTAACTTCTCTAATGGAGGAAGCACTGCTAGGGACACACATATCTTGTATGCAAACAATATGCACTGGATAGTGTTGTCACGGTACCGGTATCGCGACACTAGGAAGTAAGGAAGCAAAGGAAACAAAACATGAAGCGGACTGAATGTCTTGAGGAAAACAGTCCTGATGTTGGAGAAACAGTCCTGATGTTGGAGAAACAGTCCTGATGTTGGAGAAACAGTCCTGATGTTGGAGAAACAGTCCTGATGTTGGAGAAACAGTCCTGGTGTTGGAGAAACATTCCTGATGTTGGAGAAACAGTCCGGGTGTTGGAGAAACATTCCTGATGTTGGAGAAACAGTCCTGGTGTTGGAGAAACAGTCCTGGTGTTGGAGAAACAGTCCTGATGTTGGAGAAACAGTCCTGGTGTTGGAGAAACAGTCCTGATGTTGGAGAAACAGTCCTGGTGTTGGAGAAACAGTCCTGGTGTTGGAGAAACAGTCCTGATGTTGGAGAAACAGTCCTGATGTTGGAGAAACAGTCCTGATGTTGGAGAAACAGTCCTGATGTTGGAGAAACAGTCCTGATGTTGGAGAAACAGTCCTGATGTTGGAGAAACAGTCCTGATGTTGGAGAAACAGTCCTGATGTTGGAGAAACAGTCCTGATGTTGTACAACCCTGATGTTGGAGAAACAGTCCTGATGTTGGAGAAACAGTCCTGATGTTGGAGAAACAGTCCTGATGTTGGAGAAACAGTCCTGATGTTGTACAGCCCTGATGTTGGAGAAACAGTCCTGATGTTGTACAACCCTGATGTTGGAGAAACAGTCCTGATGTTGGAGAAACAGTCCTGATGTTGGAGAAACAGTCCTGATGTTGGAGAAACAGTCTGATGTTGTACAGCCCCGATGTTGTACAGCCCTGATGTTGTCATCAAGAGTCCCAGTTATAGATTTTAAAATCTATAGCACATCATATTTGACAAAAGTAGGTTTTAAAAGACCATCTGGTTTCGTATTATCGCAACACACACACACACACACACACACACACACACACACACACACACACACACACACACACACACACACACACACACACACACACACACACACACACACACACACACACACACACACACACACACTCTGAAGGTAACTGTAGAACCGCAGCTAATTCTAGTCTGAGGTGGAACCATTTCCCTAACTAGTGTTTACCTGCTAAGACCTAGATTGGATTCACTGCTCAGAGATCTCAGTACATGCAGGCCTAGATAATGTCACTGTAGGCTGGAGATATGGATAGTATTTTTACTGGTGTGTGTGTGTGTGTGTGTGTGTGTGTGTGTGTGTGTGTGTGTGTGTGTGTGTGTGTGTGTGTGTGTGTGTGTGTGTGTGTGTGTGTGTGTGTGTGTGTGTGTGTGTGTGTGTGTGTGTGTGTGTGTAGGCTGGAGATATACATCTTATTATGTCATGATGGATACTTAATGTATGTCTGGAAGGAACACTAAACATTTCCTGTGAGTGTCTTCAGAATGACCCAGGGTTTTAAACTGATACAGATGTGTGTGATACTGTGCCTCTCTGAATATGACCTGTTAACATGCTGACCGCACTGCGGTACATACGTGAGCGTTGTAAAAATACACTTACACACACATGTTATTCAATCATTTAATCCAAACAGCTCGCTTGCGTCAACGAGCGTCCGCGTAGCCAGGCGCTAAAATACAACTTGGTTCTATTTGGGACGCTTGACACGCTGCAAGTCCCGCCTCTCCCTTCTCCTCATTGGATTTTAGGAGCATATACCCACGTTGGAGATTGAAAGATGAATTGAGGTCCACAGTCCAGTCCAGTTAGGGGTGGTAATGCACCTTAAAGTTGGTTGCCAACCGCCATATAAAGTCCTGAAGAAGAAGATGAAGCCTGAAGGAGGAGAGATTACTAGAAACTAACGTTTTATGTGTGGATTCATTGTCGGAGTAGAGGATCTTGTGCATTTCAGGTAAAATAACAACCCAATGTTTATATCCCAGGACAAATTAGCTAGCAACAGCAAACTAGCTAGCTAAATTGCAATGAATGTTTCATGTGTTTCTACCTGTCCCCAAATGAATATAGTTGGTTTTGATATTTCAACCTGCGTGTCCTGATCGTGTCTGGTGTGGGTCGACAAACTCAACATGCGCGCAATGGGGCACGCCCGGTCTAGTCAGCATGTAAGACTCCCTCTCTCCTCTCTTATTGTCTTGCAGACAATCTCTCTCTGTCTCTCTGTCTCTCTGTCTCTCTCTCTCTCTCTCTCTCTCTCTCAATTCAATTCAATTCAATTCAATTCAAGGGCTTTATTGGCATGGGAAACATGTGTTAACATTGCCAAAGCAAGTGAGGTAGACAACATACAAAGTGAAAATATAAAGTGAAAAACAACAAAAATTAACAGTAAACATTACACATACAGAGGTTTCAAAACAGTAAAGTCATTACAAATGTCATATTATATATATATATACAGTGTTTTAACAATGTACAAATGGTTAAAGGACACAAGATAAAATAAATAAGCATAAATATGGGTTGTATTTACAATGGTGTGTGTTCTTCACTGGTTGCCCTTTTCTCGTGGCAACAGGTCACAAATCTTGCTGCTGTGATGGCACACTGTGGAATTTCACCCAGTAGATATGGGAGTTTTTCAAATTTGGATTTGTTTTCAAATTCTTTGTGGATCTGTGTATCTCTGTGGATCTCTCTCTCTCTCTCTCTCTCTCTGTCTCTCTCTGTCTCTCTGTCTCTCTGTCTCTCTCTCTCTCTCTCTCTCTCTCTCTCTCTCTGTCTCTCTCTCTCTCTCTCTCTCTCTCTCTCTCTCTCTCTCTCTCTCTCTCTGTCTCTCTCTCTCTCTCTCTCTCTCTCTCGCTGTCTCTCTCTCTCTCTCTGTCTCTCTGTCTCTCTCTCTCTCTCTCTCTCTCTGTCTCTCTCTCTCTCTCTCTCTCTCTCTCTGTGTCTCTCTCTCTCTGCTGTGATGGCACACTGTGGAATTTCACCCAGTAGATATGGGAGTTTTTCAAATTTGGATTTGTTTTCGAATTCTTTGTGGATCTGTGTATCTCTGTGGATCTCTCTCTCTCTCTCTCTCTCTCTGTCTCTCTCTGTCTCTCTGTCTCTCTCTCTCTCTCTCTCTCTCTCTCTCTCTCTCTCTCTCTCTCTCTCTGTCTCTCTCTCTCTCTCTCTCTCTCTGTCTCTCTCTCTCTGTCTCTGTCTTTCTCTGTGTGGGTGTTTCTTTAAGAGCCTGACAGCATAGGGAGTGATGGTGTTAGAAATGTCATTTCTAGAGGGCCTGAGGGGGAAGGGGGGGGGGGGTATCCCTGTAGAGCTGCTATTTAATTAGAAACATAGAAGTGATCTTTCAATTTATACCCATGAACAAGAGGTTTGTCTGTCCCCATGGGGGAGGGGCTGTTACCAGTGTTTTATGCATACGGAATGTTATTACAATAGAATGTCAGCCATCCAATGAAAAGCCCCATGATTATTCATTCGGCAACTGTGAGTGGCCAGGGGGTCCTAGAGGTTGAATAGGAGGAAAGAGAGGACATTAGAATATAGAAGCATGAGGAGAGGAGGGTCCTAAGTCCCCTCCCCTCCCCTCCCCTCCCTCTCCTGTCCTCCTCTCCTCTCCTCTCCTCTCCTCTCCTCTCCTCTCCTCTCCTCTCCTCTCCTCTCCTCTCCTCTCCTCTCCTCTCCTCTCCTCTCTTCTCTTCTCTTCTCTTCTCTTCTCTTCTCTTCTCTTCTCTTCTCTTCTCTTCTCTTCTCTTCTCTTCTCTTCTCCTCTCCTCTCCTCTCCTCTCCTCTCCTCTCCTCTCCTCTCCTCTCCTCTCCTCTCCTCTCCTCTCCTCCGCTCCTCTCCTGTCCTGTCCTCCTCTCCTGTCCTCCTGTCCTCCTCTCCAATCCTGTCCTCCTCTCCTGTCCTCCCCTCCTCTCCTGTCCTCCTCTCCTGTCCTCCCCTCCTCTCCTGTCCTTCCCTCTGAAAACATTCCATTGGCCTCTCACTGTGTGTGTGTGTGTGTGTGTGCACCAATGATATATATATACACATAAACCCTGGATTGCTGATGTTTTGTATTGACCATTGAGAGGCTTTGAAGCCACAGGTCGGCCATATTGGCCCTGAATGGAATTCTACAGTATTTCAATGAAATGTTTCAAGGAAAAAAATAAATGTATGTAAGTATTTTTGTGTTGTAGTGGGGACAGTAACATTAGTAATCTCCAAAAATTATACTTTAATTAAACTTCTTAGGGCTGCAATCCCGTTAACGGGATTTAAATGACAACAGCCACTGAAAGTGCAGGGCGCCAAATTCAAAACAACAGAAATCTCATAATTAAAATTCCTCAAACATACAAGTATTTTACACCATTTTAAAGATAACCTTGTTGTTAATCCAAACACAGTGTCCGATTTCAAATAAGCTTTACAGCGAAAGCACCACAAACGATTATGTTAGGTCCCCGCCAAGCCACATCATTTTACAGAAATACTCATTATAAATGTTGATGAAAATACAATTGTTAGACATGGAAATGTAGATACACTTCTCCTAAATGCAACCGCTGTGTCAGACTTCAAAAAAGCTTTACGGAAAAAGAAAAACATTCAATAATCTGAGTACAGAGTTCAGACAACAAAGCAGCCAAAAAGATATCCGCCATATTGGGTAGTCAACATTAGTCCTAAATATTCACTTACCTTTGATGATCTTCATCAGAATGCACTCCCAGGAATCCCAGTTCCACATTCAATGTTTGATTTAGTTCGATAATGTCCATCATTTATTTCCAAAGAGCTACTTTTGTTAGCACGTTTGGTAAACAAATCCAAAGTCATGATGCGCGTTCCCTAGTTGCAGACGAAATGTCAAAAAGTTCCGTTACTGTCTGTAGAAATATGTCAAACCATGTATGGAATCAATCTTTAGGATGTTTTTAACATAAAAATTAAATAATGTTCCAACCGGAGAATTCCTATGTCTGTAGAAAAGCAATGGAGAGCTAACTCTCTCATGACCGCGCCTCAGAGCCTGTGGCACTCTGCCAGACCTCTGGCTCAAACAGCCCTTATTCGCTCCCCCTTCACAGTAGAATCCTCAAACAAAGTTCTAAAGACTGTTGACATCTAGTGGAAGCCTTAGGAAGTGCAACATAACCAATATCCCACTGTGTATTCAATAGGGGCTGGGTTGAAAATCGACCAACCTCAGATTTCCCACTTCCTGTTTGGATTTTTTTCTCAGGTTTTTGCCTGCCATATGAGTTATGTTATACTCACAGACATCATTCAAACAGTTTTAGAAACTTCAGAGTGTTTTCTATCCAATACTACTAATAATATGCATATATTATTAACTGGAACTGAGGAGCAGGCCGTTTACTCTGGGCACCTCTGGGCACCTTTCATCCAAGCTACTCAACATTTATTTAAAATAAAATGTTTTTATATATTTTGTTATTTTATTTGTATGTTTAGCTCACATAATATATTTTAAATTTATTAATTAATGTGTCTGTAATATAATAAACATTACAGAAACAAATGTAGACCTTAATAAATGGTGGGTGAGTTCCAAGATGGAGGCGCGACAGCTTCTAAACAGAGCCCCCTGACAGTCATCTAGTCTATATATAAATCATTGGTGTTTGAGCCTTTGGTTGCTACTTAAAGTGCATTTGACTCGTTTGACAATACTGACAAAGTTTCCACTACCAGACACAACAACAATGTACATATTCCATCAGTAACCAGGGGACTCTGTCTGGACTATTCCATCAGTAACCAGGGGACTCTGTCTGGACTATTCCATCATTAACCAGGGGACTCTGTCTGGACTATTCCATCAGTAACCAGGGGACTGTCTGGACTATTCCATCATTAACCAGGGGACTCTGTCTGGACTATTCCATCAGTAACCAGGGGACTGTCTGGACTATTCCATTAGTAACCAGGGGACTCTGTCTGGACTATTCCATTAGTAACCAGGGGACTCTGTCTGGACTATTCCATCAGTAACCAGGGGACTGTCTGGACTATTACATTAGTAACCAGGGGACTCTGTCTGGACTATTCATTCCATCAGTAACCAGGGGACTCTGTCTGGACTATTCCATTAGTAACCAGGGGACTCTGTCTGGACTATTAATTCCATCAGTAACCAGGGGACTCTGTCTGGACTATTCATTCCATCAGTAACCAGGGGACTCTGTCTGGACTATTCCATCAGTAACCAGGGGACTCTGTCTGGACTATTCCATCAGTAACCAGGGGACTCTGTCTGGACTATTCATTCCATCAGTAACCAGGGGACTCTGTCTGGACTATTCATTCCATCAGTAACCAGGGGACTCTGTCTGGACTATTCATTCCATCAGTAACCAGGGGACTCTGTCTGGACTATTCCATCAGTAACCAGGGGACTCTGTCTGGACTATTCCATCAGTAACCAGGGGACTCTGTCAGGACTATTCATTCCATCAGTAACCAGGGGACTCTGTCTGGACTATTCATTCCATCAGTAACCAGGGGACTCTGTCTGGACTATTCATTCCATCAGTAACCAGGGGACTCTGTCTGGACTATTCCATCAGTAACCAGGGGACTCTGTCTGGACTATTCCATTAGTAACCAGGGGACTCTGTCTGGACTATTAATTCCATCAGTAACCAGGGGACTCTGTCTGGACTATTCCATCAGTAACCAGGGGACTCTGTCTGGACTATTCATTCCATCAGTAACCAGGGGACTCTGTCTGGACTATTCATTCCATCAGTAACCAGGGGACTCTGTCTGGACTATTCCATCAGTAACCAGGGGACTCTGTCTGGACTATTCCATCAGTAACCAGGGGACTCTGTCTGGACTATTCCATCAGTAACCAGGGGACTCTGCCTGGACTATTCATTCCATCAGTAACCAGGGGACTCTGTCTGGACTATTCCATCAGTAACCAGGGGACTCTGTCTGGACTATTCCATCAGTAACCAGGGGACTCTGTCTGGACTATTCCATCAGTAACCAGGGGACTCTGTCTGGACTATTCCATCAGTAACCAAGGGACTCTGTCTGGACTATTCATTCCATCAGTAACCAGGGGACTCTGTCTGGACTATTCCATCAGTAACCAGGGGACTCTGCCTGGACTATTCCATCAGTAACCAGGGGACTCTGTCTGGACTATTCCATCATTAACCAGGGGACTCTGCCTGGACTATTCATTCCATCAGTAACCAGGGGACTCTGTCTGGACTATTCCATCAGTAACCAGGGGACTCTGTCTGGACTATTCCATCAGTAACCAGGGGACTCTGTCTGGACTATTCCATTAGTAACCAGGGGACTCTGTCTGGACTATTCCATTAGTAACCAGGGGACTCTGTCTGGACTATTCCATCAGTAACCAGGGGACTCTGTCTGGACTATTCCATCAGTAACCAGGGGACTCTGTCTGGACTATTCCATCAGTAACCAGGGGACTCTGTCTGGACTATTCCATCAGTAACCAGGGTCTCTGTCTGGACTATTCCATTAGTAACCAGGGGACTCTGTCTGGACTATTCCATTAGTAACCAGGGGACTCTGTCTGGACTATTCCATCAGTAACCAGGGGACTCTGTCTGGACTATTCCATTAGTAACCAGGGGACTCTGTCTGGACTATTCATTCCATCAGTAACCAGGGGACTCTGTCTGGACTATTCATTCCATCAGTAACCAGGGGACTCTGTCTGGACTATTCATTCCATCAGTAACCAGGGGACTCTGTCTGGACTATTCCATTAGTAACCAGGGGACTCTGTCTGGACTATTCCATCAGTAACCAGGGGACTCTGTCTGGACTATTCCATTATTAACCAGGGGACTCTGTCTGGACTATTCCATTAGTAACCAGGGGACTCTGTCTGGACTATTCCATTAGTAACCAGGGGTCTCTGTCTGGACTATTCCATTAGTAACCAGGGGACTCTGTCTGGACTATTCCATCAGTAACCAGGGGACTCTGTCTGGACTATTCCATTAGTAACCAGGGGACTCTGTCTGGACTATTCCATCAGTAACCAGGGGACTCTGCCTGGACTATTCCATCAGTAACCAGGGGACTCTGTCTGGACTATTCATTCCATCAGTAACCAGGGGACTCTGTCTGGACTATTCATTCCATCAGTAACCAGGGGACTCTGTCTGGACTATTCATTCCATCAGTAACCAGGGGACTCTGTCTGCACTATTCCATCAGTAACCAGGGGACTCTGCCTGGACTATTCCATCAGTAAGCAGGGGACTCTGTCTGGACTATTCCATCAGTAACCAGGGGACTCTGTCTGGACTATTCCATCAGTAACCAGGGGACTCTGTCTGCACTATTCCATCAGTAACCAGGGGACTCTGTCTGGACTATTCCATCAGTAACCAGGGGACTCTGTCTGGACTATTCCATCAGTAACCAGGGGACTCTGTCTGGACTATTCCATCAGTAACCAGGGGACTCTGCCTGGACTATTCATTCCATCAGTAACCAGGGGACTCTGTCTGGACTATTCCATCAGTAACCAGGGGACTCTGTCTGGACTATTCCATCAGTAACCAGGGGACTCTGTCTGGACTATTCCATCAGTAACCAGGGGACTCTGTCTGGACTGTTCCATCAGTAACCAGGGGACTCTGTCTGGACTATTCATTCCATCAGTAACCAGGGGACTCTGTCTGGACTATTCCATCAGTAACCAGGGGACTCTGCCTGGACTATTCCATCAGTAACCAGGGGACTCTGTCTGGACTATTCCATCATTAACCAGGGGACTCTGCCTGGACTATTCATTCCATCAGTAACCAGGGGACTCTGTCTGGACTATTCCATCAGTAACCAGGGGACTCTGTCTGGACTATTCCATCAGTAACCAGGGGACTCTGTCTGGACTATTCCATTAGTAACCAGGGGACTCTGTCTGGACTATTCCATTAGTAACCAGGGGACTCTGTCTGGACTATTCCATCAGTAACCAGGGGACTCTGTCTGGACTATTCCATCAGTAACCAGGGGACTCTGTCTGGACTATTCCATCAGTAACCAGGGGACTCTGTCTGGACTATTCCATCAGTAACCAGGGGTCTCTGTCTGGACTATTCCATTAGTAACCAGGGGACTCTGTCTGGACTATTCCATTAGTAACCAGGGGACTCTGTCTGGACTATTCCATCAGTAACCAGGGGACTCTGCCTGGACTATTCATTCCATCAGTAACCAGGGGACTCTGTCTGGACTATTCCATCAGTAACCAGGGGACTCTGTCTGGACTATTCCATCAGTAACCAGGGGACTCTGCCTGGACTATTCATTCCATTAGTAACCAGGGGACTCTGCCTGGACTATTCATTCCATCAGTAACCAGGGGACTCTGTCTGGACTATTCCATCAGTAACCAGGGGACTCTGTCTGGACTATTCCATTAGTAACCAGGGGACTCTGTCTGGACTATTCCATTAGTAACCAGGGGACTCTGTCTGGACTATTCCATTAGTAACCAGGGGACTCTGTCTGGACTATTCATTCCATCAGTAACCAGGGGACTCTGTCTGGACTATTCATTCCATCAGTAACCAGGGGACTCTGTCTGGACTATTCATTCCATCAGTAACCAGGGGACTCTGTCTGGACTATTCCATTAGTAACCAGGGGACTCTGTCTGGACTATTCCATCAGTAACCAGGGGACTCTGTCTGGACTATTCCATTATTAACCAGGGGACTCTGTCTGGACTATTCCATCAGTAACCAGGGGACTCTGCCTGGACTATTCATTCCATCAGTAACCAGGGGACTCTGTCTGGACTATTCCATCAGTAACCAGGGGACTCTGTCTGGACTATTCCATCAGTAACCAGGGGACTCTGCCTGGACTATTCATTCCATTAGTAACCAGGGGACTCTGCCTGGACTATTCATTCCATCAGTAACCAGGGGACTCTGTCTGGACTATTCCATCAGTAACCAGGGGACTCTGTCTGGACTATTCCATTAGTAACCAGGGGACTCTGTCTGGACTATTCCATTAGTAACCAGGGGACTCTGTCTGGACTATTCCATTAGTAACCAGGGGACTCTGTCTGGACTATTCCATTAGTAACCAGGGGACTCTGTCTGGACTATTCCATCAGTAACCAGGGGACTCTGTCTGGACTATTCCATTATTAACCAGGGGACTCTGTCTGGACTATTCCATTAGTAACCAGGGGACTCTGTCTGGACTATTCCATTAGTAACCAGGGGACTCTGTCTGGACTATTCCATTAGTAACCAGGGGACTCTGTCTGGACTATTCATTCCATCAGTAACCAGGGGACTCTGTCTGGACTATTCATTCCATCAGTAACCAGGGGACTCTGTCTGGACTATTCATTCCATCAGTAACCAGGGGACTCTGTCTGGACTATTCCATTAGTAACCAGGGGACTCTGTCTGGACTATTCCATCAGTAACCAGGGGACTCTGTCTGGACTATTCCATTATTAACCAGGGGACTCTGTCTGGACTATTCCATTAGTAACCAGGGGACTCTGTCTGGACTATTCCATTAGTAACCAGGGGTCTCTGTCTGGACTATTCCATTAGTAACCAGGGGACTCTGTCTGGACTATTCCATCAGTAACCAGGGGACTCTGCCTGGACTATTCCATCAGTAACCAGGGGACTCTGTCTGGACTATTCATTCCATCAGTAACCAGGGGACTCTGTCTGGACTATTCATTCCATCAGTAACCAGGGGACTCTGTCTGGACTATTCATTCCATCAGTAACCAGGGGACTCTGTCTGCACTATTCCATCAGTAACCAGGGGACTCTGCCTGGACTATTCCATCAGTAAGCAGGGGACTCTGTCTGGACTATTCCATCAGTAACCAGGGGACTCTGTCTGGACTATTCCATCAGTAACCAGGGGACTCTGTCTGCACTATTCCATCAGTAACCAGGGGACTCTGCCTGGACTATTCCATCAGTAAGCAGGGGACTCTGTCTGGACTATTCCATCAGTAACCAGGGGACTCTGTCTGGACTATTCCATCAGTAACCAGGGGACTCTGTCTGGACTATTCCATCAGTAACCAGGGGACTCTGTCTGGACTATTCCATCAGTAACCAGGGGACTCTGTCTGGACTATTCCATTAGTAACCAGGGGACTCTGTCTGGACTATTCCATCAGTAACCAGGGGACTCTGTCTGGACTATTCCATTAGTAACCAGGGGACTCTGTCTGGACTATTCATTGTTTCATTGTTTGCCCTTTTGATTGTTTATTTTGATCGATTCCCCGTCTCATATGTGACCAGTAGTAAATGTACCGTAACCGTTAATCCCTGTTATTTGGTTGCATTAATATATGTTAATGCTTTGTATTACTAATTAGGCCTTCGGTCATGTACCGTTCTCATTCTCCGAGTGGAAACGTTGTTTGCAGTGTTCACAACTTCCTACTACACTGTGAGAAACAAGTTTTGGTTTATTTCCTAAACTATAAATGTGAGTTTTGTTCATTTTTTCATATTCTTTTGCTTGTAGTGTTCCATGTGAGCATCGGTCTGCTTTCACTGTCTTGTTAATGTTAAGGGAACGCGAGCACCTGAGCACACAGAAGTAGCATTCCTTGCCTGCTGCGTGCAACTCTAGGAAAAAATGCCCATTTGGGGGATGTCTGATTTCTGATTGTCTTAACTCACCACGTCCATTACTGAGCTTCTCAGTAATGATTTCTTCGCCTCAAACAGTAAGTCAACGAAGTCTGTTTTTTTTATTTTATTTTTAACATCCATTGTTAATGATAACCTAATAGTTCCTCACAGTAGGCCTATTTGAAAAATCTTGCACAAAAAAAACAGCTGTCTGTCCCGAGATCACTCGGGTGGAAACTCGAGAATAGTTAGTATAGTTAGAATAGTTAGTTAATAGTAGTTAGTTAATAGTTAGTTAATAGAATAGTTAGTTAATAGAATAGGCAACAACATTGTCTATGGGCACAAACCTGGACCAGACAGGACTGGTGTAAAAAGTGCTCTTTTTTTACGAGTCGCAGTTTTATCTCACCAGGGGGGGATGGTTGGATTCGCGTTTATTGTCGAAGGAATGAGCGTTACAACGAGGCCTGTACTCTGGAGCGGGATCGTTTTGGAGGTGGAGGGTCTGACATGGTCTGGGGCGGTGTGTCACAGCATCATCGGACGGAGCTTGTTGTCATTGCAGGCAATCTCAACGCTGTGCGTTACAGGGAATACATCCTCCTCCCTCATGTGGTATCCTTCCTGCAGGCTCATCCTGACATGACCCTCCAGCATGACAATGCCACCAGCCGTACTGCTTGTTCTGTGTGTGATTTTCTGCAAGACAGGAATGTCAGTGTTCTGCCATGGCCAGCGAAGAGCCCGGATCTCAACGTCTGGGACCTGTTGGATTGGAGGGTGAGGGCTAGGGCCATTCCCCCCAGAAATGTCTGAGAACTTGCAAGTGCCTTGGTGGAAGAGTGGGGTAACATCTCACAGCAAGAACTGGCAAATCTGGTGCAGTTTATGAGGAGGAGATGCACTGCAGTACTTAACTTCTTATAGGCAGGTGGGACAGTAGCGTCCCACCTGGCCAACACCCGGGGAAATTGCAGAGCTCGAAATTCAAAAATACCAAATTCAAATATTTAACATTGTTGAAAATATATGTTATACATCAAAATAAACCTTAACTTCTTGTTAATCCAGCCACTGTGTCAGATTTCAAAAAGGCTTTACGGCGAAAGCAAAACATGCTATTATCCTAGGACAGCGCCCCGCATACAAACCCATGAAAATCATATTTCAACCAGGCAGGTGCGCCACAAAAGTCAAAAATAGCGATATAATTCATGCTTTACCTTTGAAGATCTTTTTCTGTTGGCACTCCAAAAGGTCCCAGCTACATCACAAATGGTCCTTTTGTTCGATAATGTACTTCTTTATTTCCCAAAAATGACAATTTATTTGGCGCATTTGATTCAGAAGTACACCGGTTTCAACTCGCCCAATATGCCTACAAAGTATCTAATAAGTTACCTGTAAACTTGGTCCAAACATTTCAAACAACGTTCCTAATCCAACCTCAGGTACCCTAAAACGTAAATAATCTATACAATTTAAGATGGAATAAACTGTTTCCAATACCGGATAAAAATAACGTGAAGTACGCTCCAGTATACTCGCATCAAAACAGTAGAGTCCACCTGGAGCGACACTTACAATGAATTGCATTACTTCTTCATTTCTCAAAAGAAAAACATCAAACAATTTCTAAAGACTGTTGACATCTAGTGGAAGCCATAGGAACTGCAACCAGGTTCCTAATAATAAGGGTGTCCCAAGGAAACAAATGGAAAATCCTATGACCTCAATTCCCCCCCCGGATGGTTTGTCCTCTGGGTTTCGCCTGCCATATCAGTTCTGTTATACTCACAGACATTATTTTAACAGTTTTAGAAACTTTAGAGTGTTTTCTATCCAAATCTACCAATATGCATATCATAGCTTCTGGGCCTGAATAACAGGCAGTTTACTTTAATTTTCATCCGGAGGTGAAAATACTACCCAAGAGAGGTAAATGCAGCTGGTGGCCACACCAGATACTGAATGTTAGTTTTGATTTTGACCCCCCCTTTGTTCAGGGACACATTATTCCATTATTCCATTTCATGTCTGTGGAACTTGTTCAGTTTATGTCTCAGTTGTTGAATCTTATTATGTTCATACAAATATTTACACATGTTAAGTTTGCTGAAAATAAACACAGTTGACAGTGAGAGGACGTTTATTTTTTTGCTGAGTGTTTTTGGACAGTAAAATCTTCCCACAGTGTGTTTCTCCGTCTTTCAATCGGTTAGATGGTTTACTATAGGTTGTAGAAATACATTAGGATAGAGGAATACATTAGGATAATGGAGTTGATTGGTTTCCTGTTTCCTATTTTTAAATTGGTTAGAATGGTTTCCTATAAGTTGTTGAAATACATTAGGATAATGGAGTTGATTGGTTTCCTGTTTCCTGTTTTTCAATTGGTTAGAATGGTTTTCTATGGGTTGGTGAACTACGTTAGGATAATGGAGTGTGTTTGTAATGCATAGTCACCAAGCCACAGGGGTGCTGTGACTTTCCCAAAGCTGCCTACGACACACTTTTGATTTATTCTGGCCAGCTGGACCAGGCCTGCTGATGCGTACAGAGTAACTCAGCACGTCTCCGTGCTAATAAACAACCCTAACAATGTTGGTATTCAGAGGGCATGTCTTGGTAGCAGGATGGCTCAACGGCAGCTGTGTGCTCTGACTGAGACGGAGGGAATATGTTTAGCTAAGATAGCTCTAGCATGCCAAATGAACGTGAGTGAGCTGAAGACAAGTAGCATCCCAATATGTAAGATAGATTAAGAGGTCTGGACATTTGGCAGCAGGTTTAAGGCCCGTTCCAGCTGCTTCCTCAATCACTTTAGCCTACTAAGCTAAGCTTACCTAGTTAACCTAACCAAGTTAACTAAAACTGTCTCTGTTCTCTTGTGTCTGTAGGCTAGGTGACCAGTTCTACCGGGAGGCCATAGAACACTGTCGCAGCTACAACGCCCGTCTGTGTGCCGAGCGAAGCGTCCGTATGCCCTTCCTGGACAACCAAACTGGCGTGGCCCAGAACAACTGCTACATCTGGATGGAACAGCGCCACCGCGGGCCAGGTGGGTGAACTGCAGGCAGGCAAAACAATGTTTATTTGTCACGTGAGCCGAATACAACAGGTTTAGACCTTACAGTGAAATTCTGACTTACAGGCTCTAACCAATAGTGCAAAAAAGGTAAAGAAATAAAACAACAGTAAAAAGACAGGCTGTATACAGTAGCGAGGCTATATACAGTAGCGAGGCTGTATACAGTAGCGAGGCTGTATACAGTAGCGAGGCTATAAAAGTAGCGAGGCTACATACAGACACCGGTTAGTCAGGCTGATTGAGGCAGTATGTACATGTAGATATGGTTAAAGTGACTATGCATATATGATGAACAGAGAGTAGCAGTAGCGTAAAAGAGGAGTTGGCAGGTTGTGGGACACAATGCAGATAGCCCAGTTAGCCAATGTGCGAGAGCACTGGTTGGTCGGCCCAATTGAGGTAGAATGTACATGAATGTATAGTTAAAGTGAATATGCATTTATGATAAACAGAGAGTAGCAGCAGTGTAAAATGAGGGGTTGGGGGGAGGCACACAATGCAAATAGTCTGGGTAGCCATTTGATTACCTGTTCAGGAGTCTTATGGCTTGGGGTAAAAACTGTTGAGAAGCCTTTTTGTCCTAGACTTGGCACTCCGGTACCGCTTGCCATGTGGTAGTAGAGAGAACAGTCTATGACTGGGGTCTTTGACAATTTTTAGGGCCTTCCTCTGACACCGCCTGGCTTAGAGGTCCTGGATGGCAGGCAGCTTAGCCCCAGTGATGTACTGGGCCGTACGCACTACGCTCTGTAGTGCCTTGCGGTCAGAGGCCGAGGAATTGCCATTCCAGGCAGTGATGCAACCGGTCAGGATGCTCTCGATGTTGCAGCTGTAGAACCTTTTGAGGATCTCAGGACCCATGCCAAATCTTTTTAGTTTCCTGAGGGGGAATAGGCTTTGTCGTGCCCTCTTCACGACTGTCTTGGTGTATTTGGACCATTCTAATTTGTTATTGATGTGGACACCAAGGAACTTGAAGCTCTCAACCTGCTCCACAACAGCCCCGCGATGAGACTGGGGGTGTGCTCGGTCCTCCTTTTCCTGTAGTCCACAATCATCTCCTTAGTCTTGGTTACGTTGAGGGATAGGTTGTTATTCTGGCACCATCCGGCCAGGTCTCTGACCTCCTCCCTATAGGCTGTCTCGTCATTGTCAGTGATCAGGCCTACCACTGTTGTGTCGTCTGCAAACTTAATGGTGGTGTTGGAGTTGTGCCTGGCCATGCAGGCGTGGGGGAACAGGGAGAACAGGAGGGGACTGAACACGCACCCCTGGGCAGCTCCAGTGTTGAGGATCAGCGTGGCAGATGTGTTGCTACCTACCCTCACCACCTGGGGGCGGCCTGTCAGAAAGTCCAGGATCCAGTTGCAGAGGGAGGTGTTTAGTCCCAGGATCCTTAGCTTAGTGATGAGCTTTGAGGGTACTATGGTGTTGAACGCTGAGCTGTAGTCAATGAATAGCATTCTCACATAAGTGTTCCTTTTGTCCAGGTGGGAAAGGGCAGTGTGGAGTGCAATAGAGATTGCATCATCTGTGGATCTGTTGGGGCGGTATGCAATTTGGAGTGGGTCTAGGGTTTCCGGGATAATGGTGTTGATGTGAGCCATTACCAGCCTTTCAAAGCACTTCATGGCTACGGACGTGAGTGCTACGGGTCTGTAGTCATTTAGGCAGGTTGCCTTTGTGTTCTTTGGCACAGGGACTATGGTGGTCTGCTTGAAACATGTTGGTATTACAGACTCAATCAGGGACAGGTTGAAAATGTCAGTGAAGACACCTGCCAGTTGGTCAGCACATGCCCGGAGCACACGTCCTG
Organism: Oncorhynchus mykiss; assembly: GCF_057628025.1. NCBI lineage: Eukaryota > Metazoa > Chordata > Actinopteri > Salmoniformes > Salmonidae > Oncorhynchus > Oncorhynchus mykiss. The sequence goes on along the minus strand of NC_143025.1, from coordinate 88,686,291 downwards.
GTAATCCGTCTGGCCCCGCAGCCTTGTGTATGTTGACCCGTTTAAAGGTCTTACTCACGTCGGCTATGGAGAGTGTGATCACACAGTCGTCCGGAACAGCTGGTGCTCTCATGCATGCCTCAGTGTTTCTTGCCTCGAAGCGAGTTTAGAAGTGTTTAGAAGTTATTTAGCTCATCTGGTAGGCTTGTGTCACTGGGCAGCTCGCAGCTGCGCTTCCCTTTGTAGTCTGTAATAGTTTGCAACCCCTGTCACATAAGACGAGCGTCGGAGCCAGTGTAGTATGATTCAATCTTAGACCTGTATTGACGCTTTCAGTGTCTGTAGATACATTTCTGGTCTTAATAAACTAAACTGTTTTTTATGGTTTTAAAACCAGAAGACTGTTTACAGTCATGCTTACATCTAGAACATAGACCTGGGCGATATGGACAAAAATCCATAGAAATCCATATTAATCCATATAAATCTATATTATTCCATATTATTCCATATAAATCCATATTATTCCATATTATTCCATATTAGTTATAATATTAATGTGCATCAGTTTTAATTTTCTTATCCTTTAAACTACTAATACTGGTTTGATGGTTGTAGTCATCAATTTGTTCTGTTAACAATCACCCATATAGTCAACGAGAGAGAGAGACATAGTCAGAGAGAGAGAATCAGAGAGAGAGGGAGAGTCAGAGAGAGAGAGAGAGATAGAGAGAGATAATCAGAGAGAGAGAATCAGAGAGAATCAGAGAGATAGTCAGAGAGAGAGATAGTCAGAGAGAGAGAGAGAGAGAGAGAGAGTCAATGACAGAGTCAGAATAAATACATATAATGCCAGGGCCCAGAATGCTAGATGAAGGGAGATGCTATTAGCCCAGACTGATAGATGAAGGGAGATGCTATTAGCCCAGACTGATAGATGAAGGGAGATGCTATTAGCCCAGACTGATAGATGAAGGGAGAGGCTATTAGCACAGACTGATAGATGAAGGGAGAGGCTATTTGTGTCCAGCTCTTAGTGAACTGGCCAATCAGCGGTCTAGAGGAGGATGAGGTGGCCAATCAGCGGTCTAGAGGAGGATGAGGTGGCCAATCAGCGGTCTAGAGGAGGATGAGCTGGCCAATCAGCGGTCTAGAGGAGGATGAGCTGGCCAATCAGCGGTCTAGAGGAGGATGAGCTGGCCAATCAGTGGTCTAGAGGAGGATGAGCTGGCCAATCAGCGGTCTAGAGGAGGATGAGCTGGCCAATCAGCGGTCTACTCGCATGAACATTTTTAATGACCGATATACGCCC